>NW_013668256.1:52947-58206 GCF_000517525.1 Limulus polyphemus
GTTCCCTGGTGATGGTGTAGTATAGTCTGATATGTCGACTTAAGAAATAGTCTGACGCATCACGTTATGAAGTTATAGTGTGATATGTTTCCTGGTGATGGTGTAGTATAGTCTGATATGTCGACTTAAGAAATTGTCTGACGCATCACGTTATGAAGTTATAGTATGATATGTTCCCTGGTGATGGTGTAGTATAGTCTGATATGTCGACTTAAGAAATTGTCTGACGCATCACGTTATGAAGTTATAGTATGATATATTCCCTGGTGATGGTGTAGTATAGTCTGATATGCCGACTTAAGAAATAGTCTGATGCATCACGTTATGAAGTTATAGTATGATATGTTTCCTGGTGATGGTGTTGTATAGTCTGATATGTCGACTTAAGAAATAGTCTGACGCATCACGTTATGAAGTTATAGTATGATATGTTCCCTGTTGATGGTGTAGTTTAGTCTGATATGTCGACTTAAGAAATAGTCTGACGCATCACGTTATAGTGATGTAGTCTAGTCTGATTTGTCGACTTAAGAATTAGTCTGACGCATCACGTTATGAGGTTATATTGTAATGTGTTTGCTAATGATGGTTATAGCCTGATATGTCGACTTAAGAACTTGGTCTGGTATTTCACCTTATGAGGTTATAATATTATTTCGCCCTCGATATGTCTGTCTGGTGTGATCTATAAATACAATATTGACATCTCACTTTAAGAAGTTATAGTCTGAGATATTACCTAAATATTCTGTTGTCTGACGTTTTATTTATAAGTTTTTGTGTGAAATGCTACTTTAAGAAGTCAACAGTTTGCAATGTTCACGAACGAAGCTACAGTTTTACACATCTTTTGGATATGCCGAAGTTTGATATAAAAAATACCCTATAACCCGAGCGCTTTCTTCTTCAGGGCCAAACTAGGATATGATATGTCATCTACAGATATCCTCCAATTTGTCACTCTGGTACATCAACCTGGATGTCCTGTAATCTGGCTGTCCAATGTATTAGACAGACCTTGAGATGTTTTGTAACCTGTCGCTCTGGTGTATTTCCAGATTATCGGATATCTCTAGGTATAATACGCCATACAACCAGATTAAAGGATATCTCTAGGTCTCGGTCTGATGTATTATACTTAGAAATGTATAATCTGGTTTTCTGCTACATTCGCTGTCTTCTGGTTGGGAATCTTGATAATGTAATGGTTCATACCTAATGTCTGGGAAGCATCTTTTGGTCTTCCAGTTCTTGGACGCTTGTTGAAGTAAAATTAGTACAACGTACCTTCAGAAGGTAAGTAGATCAACATTTTATGCATTTTTGCGATGAATTAGTCAAGAGATAAAAAACTACAACCTCAACCATTCACGAAAAAAGGACCCACCACCTATTTTTTATCTGAATCCCTGTTCTGCAAGTATTGAGTCCTTGATCCATCAGGTATGTTCCTCCCATAAATTTCCTGTATTTAGCAACAGATACTAGTTGATTTATCTGAATTTTCTTTTTTCAATGGTTGACTAACTGCTTACTTTTGTCGTTGGATAAAATCCCAAAATTATTGAACCAGTAAGCAAAGTTGTCTTTCCATTGAACTAAATGTACTTTATTGTTTTTATGAGTGACTACTGAGATTGTTCCTCTTAATAGGGCAGTTATTAAGAATTCTGTTGTCACACAAAGTTCCCTTAGCTGCATATCCTCTGTTTTTCTAACTCTATTAGTGATGGCAAACTAGTAAATAGGTTATCAAAGTACGACTTCAAAGGAATATTAACAAAGTGTGGAGAAAGAACATCAACTATATTCAAATTATTAATATGACCGACACTATCCTCCTTACCTGAGTCTCCGTCTGTGTCTTCAGCCAGTGCTGTTCCTTCTAAAACAATGTCAACAGCTTCATTTTCTTCTATTTCAATAATATCTAGAATGTCATTCAAACTTAGACTGGAAATAAGAGAGGAACAGTTTACAGAACTTGTGCTCTGATAGCCCAATGTCCTATAGGCAAGACACAGGATGTAAATTGTTGAAACATCAAAGCAAGTAACAAATATCAAAAGTTAAGTATCAAACAACGTGTTTTACTGCTGTTTGGATACCATTTTGATGAAGAGTAGGGCAAGTCTGAGCAAGCACACCTTCACTCTTCCAAGTCGAAGTTTCAACTGAGGGTTTATTTGTATGAACAAGTGCAAACTTAACTTAAGAAAACTTTTAGCTCGTTCCTTCTATATATGACAGAAATTTACGCAGATATTTTAGAGTTCTGTAAACAGGACAGTGCGCACTAATGTGTTAACGAGTGCTTACGAGTAAGAGATGAATGATCCCAGATGGGGGCGTGATCAGATTTTTCTTTGTTGGTACACATGAGCCTCAAGGAGTGTTTAAAGTTTCAGCATGTACACAGACTATTTTCCCCTTTACTTTAGGGTGATCACCTTGAAAGGTTTTGCTTTAGCAAAATTTTTAATTGTGGATCACAGACTCGTTAAAGTATTATATGGGATCGAAGACAATCATAAACTTCAGTTGTCAATAGGAAAAGTAAGAAATGGCGTCTGTTTGAAAATAAGTGGCTAGTTTAGTGTTGTGTTTTTAATTTGTTCAAATGTGCGGGTATTACTAATTGTGAATCGTCAGTGACTTAAAAAGCCCTTGTCATACTTTTAGTGACATTGAAAAGTCACAGGAGCTGGATACACGTGATATTCGAGTTTGCATTTTCAGTTCGTACTGCAAGTAAAATTGTTAACGACTTGTTATTCAAGTAACATGCGATGTTTTACTGTTTAATGTGGGATGTTTGGGGTGTTATCAGTGGATTTGTGTATGCACATTACGAAGTATTTAGTGTGGAAAAATAACGTGCTTCACTGTTTAAAGTTGAATGTTTTTGGTGTTATTAGTGGGTTTGTGCATGCGCAGTATAAAGCTAGATCCGAAATAGCTGACTGTTTAAATCTAGTAAATCTTATGTGAATCTTATGAACAGTTATATATCTCCAGAAGAGATAATTAAATCCAGTGTTTCTTCAGATAACGTTTCATATGGTAACACTTTTTATCAATTTAGAACTGTTACATTAACGAATACACTTCAAAGGTTAGGCGAGTAGAAACGCATATCTAGATATGTGTTCTGTGGTTAGGCGAGTATAAACACACCTAGATAAATGTTCTGTGGTTAGGCGAGTAGAAACGCATATCTAGACATATATTCGGTGGTTTAGCGAATAGAAACGCATCACTAGACATATGGTAGGCGTAGTTAAAAGTCGTGTTGTACATATAGCACATGGGACAGATAGTAGTCGTAGCTAAAAGTCATTGTACATATAGCACATGGGACAAATGGTAGGCGTAGTTAAAAGTCGTTGTACGTATAGCACATGGGACAGATGTTGAAGTAGCTATAAGTCGTGTTGTACGTTTTGCACATGGGACAGATGGTAGGCGTAGCTAAAAGTCGTTGTACGTAAAATCACATGGGACATATGGTAGGCGTAGCTAAAAGTCGTTGTACGTATAGCACATGGGACAAATGGTAGGCGTAGCTAAAGGTCGTGTTATACGTATAGCACATGGGACAGATAGTAGGCGTAGCTAAAAGTCGTTGTACGTATAGCACATGGGACAGATGGTAGACGTAGCTAAAAGTCGTTGTACGTATAGCACATGGGACAAATGGTTGGCGTAGCTAAAAATCGTTGTACGTATAGCACATGGGACACATGGTAGGCGTAGCTAAAAGTCGTGTTGTACGTTTAGCACATGGGACAGATAGTAGGCGTAGCTAAAAGTCGTTGTACGTATAGCACATGGGACAGATGGTAGGCGTAGCTAAAAGTCGTGTTGTACGTATAGCACATGGTACAAATGGTAGGTGTAGCTAAAAGTCGTGTTGTATGTATGACACATAGGACAGATAGTAGGCGTAGCTAAAAGTCGTGTTGTACGTATAGCACATGGGACAGATGGTAGGCGTATTTTAAGCAGTGTATCCATTAGTGTGTTGAGCAGTTCAGAGGAGCAGCTGTAAGCTGCACATCACCATATGTGAGCAATCTATCAACAACACGTGGGGCAATCTATGCTTTTAACTGTACGTGGAGTAGAATGTACGTGTAGCTACAAAACATGTATCTACAACATATTAGGTAAAATATACGTGTAGCTACAAGTCATGTATCAACAACGTGTAGTGCAGAATGTACGTGTAGCTATATGTCATGTATCAACAACGTGTGGTGCAGAATGTACTTGTAGCTGTAAGTCATGTATCCAAAACGTTAGGGGGCAAAATGTACTGTTAGCTATAAATCTTTTATCTTCAACATAATAGGTAGAACGTACGTGTAGCTATAAGTCATGTATCTAAAACATTAGGAGGCAAAATGTATGTGTAGCTATAATTTATATATATATGTATATGTATATATACAGCATATGAAGTAGAATGAATATGTAGCTATAAGTCACCTATCAACAACATGTGGTACAGAATAAGTGTAGCTAGCTATAACTCGTGTATCAACAACGTATGGTGTAGAATGTACTTGTAGCTATAAGTCGTATATCAAGAACGTGTGGTGCAGAATGTATGTGTAGCTATAAGTCGTATATCAACAACGTGTGGTGCAGAATGTACGTGTAGCTATAAGTCGTGTATTTACAATATATGGTACAGAATGTACGTGTAAGTCATGTATCCACAATATATGGTGCAAAATGTACGTTAGCTATAAGTCACGTATCAAGAACGTGTGGTGCAGAATGTACGTGTAGCTATAAGTCGTATATCAAGAACGTGTGGTGCAGAATGTACGTGTAGCTATAAGTCATGTATCAACAACGTGTGGTGCAGAATGTACGTGTAGCTATAAGTCATGTATCAACAACGTGTGGTGCAGAATGTACTTGTAGCTATAAGTCATGTATCAATAACGTGTGGTGCAGAATGTATTTGTAGCTATAAGTCGTGTATTAATAGCATGGGATGCAGAATGTATTTGTAGCTATATGTCGTGTATTAATAGCATGGGATGCAGAATGTATTTGTAGCTATAAGTCGTGTATTAATAGCATGGGATGCAGAATGTATTTGTAGCTATAAGTCGTGTATTAATAGCATGGGATGCAGAATGTATGTTTAGCTATAAGTCGTGTATTAATAGCATGGGATGCAAAATGTATTTGTAGCTATAAATCATGTATTAATGACATGTGATGCAGAATGTATTTGTAGCT
>NW_013668256.1:59206-60655 GCF_000517525.1 Limulus polyphemus
TGCAGAATGTATTTGTAGCTATAAGTCGTGTATTAATAGCATGAGATGCAGAATGTATTTGTAGCTATAAGTCGTGTATTAATAGCATGGGATGCAGAATGTATGTTTAGCTATAAGTCATATATCTAGAGCATACGAAACAGCATGAATATGTAGCTATAAGTCACCTATCAACAACATGTGGTACAGAATACGTGTAGCCAGCTATAAGCCATGTATCCACAACATGTGGGGCAGAATGTACGTGTAGCTATCTCCTCATGCTGTAGAGTTGCTCTGTAACGTAGTATCGAGCGTCACGCGCACACTGTCTTCCCGTGTTTGGAGTCTCCGATCGGATAGGCCAGAGCTGCTTTGAACATTTGTTACGTAAAGCGACTTTCTGCACTCTTTTGTGCTAGCTACCAGATCGAGTTCTCCACCAGCCCCATTATAATTTTGTGATTATTTTTTATGTTTGGAAGTGAAATGCAGTGGGTCGCTCTTCCCCCTCTTGTGAACCCTCTTCTTTTATGGGTAAGTTTTCTTGCAGAATTTCAGTTCATCTATTAATTACCTTAAATTTCCCCAGTACAGTAGCTTTAATGTCACATTTTTTAACTTGTACGCCCCCTCCCTCCCCCGTGGAACACTTCAACTCTACGGTTAACATTTCACTCCCTCATGACACATACTGACTCACATTACTTGACATGTTTCTTACGTTAAACGTTATTATGTTTCATTATCTACCATTTACTTCTCATGGAGTATTGTAACGTATATTACACTGTCTACCATGTTACTTACGTTAAACGTTACTGCGTTACATTATCTACCACCTACTCCTCATGGCACATAGTAACGCACATTATACTACCGTCCCTGTTCCGGCCATTAAGTGTTATTATATTACATTACCTACCATCTGTTCCTTGTGGAACATAGTAACGCACATTATACTACCGTCCCTGTTCCGTACATTAAGTGTTATTATATTACATTACCTACCATCTGTTCCTTGTGGAATATAGTAACGCACATTATACTACCGTCCCTGTTCCGGCCATTAAGTGTTATTATATTACATTACCTACCATCTGTTCCTTGTGGAACATAGTAACGCACATTATACTACCGTCCCTGTTCCATACGTTAAATGTTGTATTACATTATCTATAATTTTCTCCTTGAATATAGTAACAAATATTACTTTTTATACTTTTATTCTCTCATTAGTCAACATTAGATAGTCAACATGGTTTCACTAAGGAAAAATCTTCCCTTACAAATCTTTTGACAATCTTTGAAAAGGTTACTGCTTATATAGATGAGGGTAAGAGTGTAGATTTGGTGTATCTGGATTTTCAGAAAGCATTTCACAAGGTGCCACATAAAAAGCTTGCAAAAAAGATTATCTTTATAGGTGTGGGGGATAAGTTAACAAATTGGAAAGAAGAGTGGCTGGAT
>NW_013668256.1:61041-64431 GCF_000517525.1 Limulus polyphemus
ATTTAGATCATTTAGTTAGTTGGGTAAATAAATGGCAGATGGGTTTTAATTATAATAAATGCAAAGTAATGCTTGTGGGTTATCATATTTGAATTATAAGTATAATTTGGAAGGGAATAACCTTAACAGTGTTATGGAAGAAAGGGATCTTGGTGTAATAGTTGATCAGACTCTAAAGCCATCCAAGCAGTGTTCTGTTGCTAGTGGTAGGGCAAATAGGATTTTAAGTTGTATCTACAGAAATATTGAATACAAGTCTTTAGAGGTTATAATTTCATTGTACAGGTCACTGGTTAGGCCACATTTGGAATATTGTGTTCAGTCTTGGGCTCATTACCTTAGGAAAGATATTGAATTGTAAAGGCTTCAGAGAATGGTGCTTGGGATTGAGGAGTTGTCATATGAGGAAAGATTGAAATATCTCAAACTGTTTTCTCTTGAAAAAAGAAGTTTTAGGGGGGATTTTATTGAGGTGTTAAAGATTGTAAAGGGAATTGATAGTGTTGATGCACCATCTTTTTTCATATATAGCAGTGAGAATGGTAGGACTAGGGAATACAAATATAAATCTTGGTAGGGTAGGAGTCATTTTCAGCTAAGACAGTTTTATTTTTCTAAGAGGGTGGTTGGCTTTTAGAATGGGTTCCTTCAGATGTTGTGGAGGCAGTAAATTTAAGTGAGTTTAAGAAAAAGATTGATAAGTATATGAATGATAAGGGGTGGCTTTAAGATTTATTTATTTTAATTTAGTTTAGAGGATGGAACAGCCAAGAGGGACCAATAAGTCTCATGTTGACCCAAAACATTGTGCTATGTTATTACTCATAGCAACATTAAGTGTAGCAGCTATAATTCTGTTATATACTCTCTACTTCTATTTCCCCATTGAGTGTAACAACCACAATGCTACATTATCTACATTCTACTTCCTCCTTAGATGTAGCAACTATAGTGTTACATTAACTAAACTCTACTTCCTTGTTAAGTGTAGTAACTATTCTGTTACACTAACTAGACTATTCTACCTTGTTAATTTCAGTAACTATAGTGTTACATTAACTACACTATTTTTCCTTGTTAATTGTAATAACTATAGTGTTATATTATCTACACTCTACATTCTTATTAAGTGTAGTAACTATAGTGTTACATTAACTACATTCTACTTCCTTGTTAAGTGTAGTAACTATAGTGTTACATTAACTTCATTCTACTTCCTTATTAAGTGTAGTAACTATAGTGTTACATTAACTTCATTCTACTTGCTTGTTAAGTGCAGTAACTATAGTGTTACATTAACTTCATTCTGCTTCCTTATTAAGTGTAGTAACTATAGTGTTATATTAACTTCATTCTACTTCCTTATTAAGTGTAGTAACTATAGTGTTACATTAACTACATTCTACTTCCTTGTTAAGTGTAGTAACTATAGTGTTACATTAACTTCATTCTACTTCCTTGTTAAGTGTAGTAACTATAGTGTTACATTAACTTCATTCTACTTCCTTGTTAAGTGTAGTAACTATAGTGTTACATTAACTTCATTCTACTTCCTTGTTAAGTGTAGTAACTATAGTGTTACATTAACTTCATTCTACTTCCTTGTTAAGTGTAGTAACTATAGTGTTACATTAACTTCATTCTACTTCCGTATTAAGTGTAGTAACTATAGTGTTACATTAACTGCATTCTACTTCCTTGTTAAGTGTAGTAACTATAGTGTTACATTAACTTCATTCTACTTCCTTGTTAAGTGTATTAAGTATAAAGCTTTTGGGTGAATTATAATTATTTGATATAATCATTTTCTTCCTAGTTGTAAAACGTATCTTGCCAAACAAATAAATGTATCTACTTGAACTCAATTTAGAAAAAACAAACCATAACAACATTTGGATATCATTATCGTTAACCAAACATTTAATTCAAAGTTTCTAATAAAACGGACACTTTCAACTGTGTAGTTATTAATTTATCTTTTCCAAATAAGATGTTACAATGTTTATTAGATAAGACAGGATTTACTCAACATTATAAGACTTCTTGGATAGAGCACATAAACTCAGTGGAACTTTTCATAAATGTGGATTTCTCCGCATTTTGATCACCAAATTTATTCAGTTTTGTAGGAAATTCATTAGTGTTCTTGCCACTGTTTATAGGTTTAAATGTTTTACAGAGTATCACGACCGTTCTAGAAGCTTCCTCAGAAATTGTTCAAGGTAATAATGAACCACTGTAGTTTGATTCGTTTTAATTTGAGCTCTTACTATATTTAAAATGAAGGCTCTCTAACAACCCCACACATACTTATCAGTTTTTAAACTTTGCTGAAGGATTAAAACCGTGTTTATAAAAAGGAAACACAACAGAAAAAAGATATTCAATCTCTACGTTTCGGCTTACGTCTTTCTCCAGGGGTTAAATTGTTTCGTACAAATACAAACCGATAACCTGAAAGAACACCTACAACGAGTAGAACCTGACTTACCAATGGAAATTTCACATGTTAATCGCACGCACGTTAAAGAGAATTAGAATGACTAAGTGACGGAAAATCGCAAGCTCTAGAACAAACAAACAAAAACAAAAAGGAAACAGGCAAAAAATTAATTACACAGACTAAGAATAATTCCTGTTTATTTTACGTTTTTATAGTTGAATGAGGAAGAGACTTTGAATTTACGACCAAGGAAACTATTAGATTTGACTAAAAGCTTAATGTTAAGTGGTGTTTTATCTACCGTACCATGTTTCATTAGAAAATGCACGACAGTGGTCTTATTAGATTGAATATTCACGGTGGTACGTAGAGGCGTATTAACCAATAGGCTTTGACCTAGAGCGCAACAATTTTAAGGATGCTTCTTAGGGTGAAAAATTCAAAAATAAATTTAAATATAAACTTTTTTCTCTTATGATAAAAAAAATTCACACATTTCATTACACGTTAATTTATTGTTTTCAAATTCGATGACAAGGAACCCACTTGGAGACGGCTTGAATGGGTGATGAAGAAAAACTTTAATATAAGTTTAACACAACAGGAAATGTACAACGTTTCGACAAGGTTTTGTCATCGCCAGGAAAAGTATACATCAACATGAGAACAACAATACATTAATAATGCTTGGAGACGACTTGAATGGGTGATGAAGAAAAATTTTAATATAAGTTTAACATAACAGCAAATGTACAACGTTTCGACAAGGTTTTGTCATCGCCAGGAAAAGTATACATCAACATGAGAACAACAAAACATTAATAATGCTTGGAGACGACTTGAATGGGTGATGAAGAAAATTTTTAATATAAGTTTAACATAACAGCAAATGTACAACGTTTCGACAAGGTACCTGATGATTACAAAACCTTGTCGAAACGTTGTAC
>NW_013668256.1:65144-77945 GCF_000517525.1 Limulus polyphemus
TTTTTTTTTTTTGTGGAGCGTGATTAGACGTTACCCTTGCCCCCAGAGGGGGGGATTGTAACCGGGGTCCTTGTTTGTGTCTTTTTGTATTTCCGCGTGCGTATTTCGTAAACTATTAGACCTATGTCTGCGAATTTTTTACACAAGATGGGACAGTCCTCCCCAAATTTGGTCCGGATCCTGATTCTGGATTACTTTAAAGCATTTTTTATAATCGGGAGAAAGGGAATTTTCGCAATTTTGGGTTAATAACTCTGTAAAGTGTCATCGGATTCTTATCAAATTTCATGGGCACATTAAGAATGATACTTCCAAACACATTACAAAAAAATGACCCGGATCGTTGATCATTCTGGATCTGAGAAGAATTTTCTCAGTTTTCGAAGGTGAAATTTGACGTTATACATTTTCGGAAAGGAGCGGCGAGACGAGGGTATACAATCTCTCTGATTGCTCTTGATTTTTGAGGTTTTTTTTTGTTTTGTATTTTTCTCGTAAACAATTCCATATATATTATAACATTACATCATTAGTTACGTCACTTTAGTTCTTGCTGATATATATAATTGTTATATTTACCATTGTTGTTAGTTCCTTTTGTAATCATTGTTGTTGTAAAGAGTTCTTGAATCCTTACGGTTTCTACTTCCGCTTCCAAATCCACGCTTGTTGTAAAGTGACAGGGATTAGTTAAAATCGGACTAGTTACGTTAGATACACCTCGTAGTATGTTTAATGTCTTATTTTTATTACATTTAACTTGGCTATACTTTAATTAGAATATCGCCATTCTTGCTATATTGACTGTGCGATTCCGTTATTCATTTGATTTATTTATTCTTATCTTTTGCATCCATAGATATTATTTTTTCGTACTATCTGTATTGCTTTGCTATCCGATTCTAAAGTTAGATAGTGACGTGTCATCGTAATTTATTTCGGGCTACTCAAAAGTTACTCTGTCGGAGCTATTTAATGGGTTTTTATTGGTTATAACACACTGTCAAAGTTTTTACTTATTACAATGCTATACTGATGATAAAAAACATCATATCCATAAATAAGGTATATTTTATTCCTTTAATGTTACTTTCATTAACAGTACTAGTTAGAATATTTAATGTTTAGAATAATAAATATATTATAAAGGTTATTTTGCATGTTAACATTGTATCTGCATTAAGGACTGTTAAATATCATAAGCTGGTCGAACACCTTGAGATAATATAGAGACTACGGCCGAAAATGTCGCTAACATCACCTAATTGATGAAACAATGCATTATAATTATACTTGTCATAATAAATTAGTATTAGGCTTATTATATTTATAAACGCCACATTCTTTATCTAGTCCTTTAGAGATTTTTAAGAATTAGTGGATATTAATAGTATTTCAACCACAATATTCGCCATATCTATTGCCGACGACGCGTTTCGCGCAATCCAGAGCTCTTCAGGCGAATTAGGACAACACACACAGTAATGGTCGTAACATTATTTATATAAGCTATTTGATACGACAACAGTTATGGTGTGAACTCCTTTTAGAAACTGATGAAGTATGATTATACTTATCTTAAGACATTCGTTTTAGGCCTATTATATGGATATAGCAAATATAGTGTGGATAGAATGTTATTATTATTATTATACACTTCTGATTCTTGAAAATACCTAAGAGACGAGATAAAGAGTGCAATGTTGAATATATATATATATATATATATATATATATATACTTTGTGTGAAATACCTAGTTTTAAGAAGGTCTAGTCTGAGATTTAGCTGTATCTTATGTTTGTGTGAAACACCTAGTTTTAAGAAGGTCTAGTCTGAGATTTAGCTGTATCTTATGTTTGTGTGAAACACCTAGTTTTAAGAAGGTCTAGTCTGAGATTTAGCTGTATCTTATGTTTGTGTGAAACAAGGTATGAGAATGCTTAATCAGGGCTTTGCTATACTTTATATGGAACTGAACGTGTTTGAATAGCAGCTTTTTCTCGGTTTTTAGTATTGGGTAAACCCCGAAAGTTCTGTTTCCTTACAATACGATCTTGTTGAATAGGAATAGCCGTTTTAAAGGGGCTGGTTGGTTGTAATTGTATAGTTGTACGTATGAAATACAATGTTTTTTGAATCACTAGACTTCATTCGCATTACTTGCCTTGTGATTTTGCTGGAGTGTGAAACACGCTCTTGCTTTCCGTCAGCTTGTGCACGAGTACGAAGAAGATAAGGGTTATGTTATTCGTCTACAAGTATAGACATCGTTTCTAGAAATACAAGAAATAATTGCCCAGTCTACAGCTCTTGTGTAGCTCCCTCAATATTTACATTTCGCATTCACTCAGTGTTAGTAATATATTTTCAAATTAAGAAGACTGACTCTTACAAGTGTATGTTTGCATATATACACGCTGTATTATCCAGTGTTGTAACAGCACAGCTGGACTGACTCCTACAAGTGTGTGTGTGTATATATATATATATATATATATATATACACACACACACACACACACACACACACACACACACACACACACACACACACACACACTGTATTATTCAGTGTTGTAACAGCACAACTACACTAAACATTTTGTGAAATAATTATTATAACTGTAGGTTACACCAACACTAAACATTTAGTGGAATAATTACTATAACTAGGTTTCATCGACATTAAACATTTGGTGAAATAATTATTATAAATGTAGGTTATACCGAAATATTTGGTGAAATAAATATAATAACTGTAAGTTATATTGACATTAAACATTTGGTGAAATAATGATTATAAATGTAAGTTATATTGACATTAAACATTTGGTGAAATGATTATTATAACTGCAGGTTACATCAACACTAACATTTAATTTTCCTGAACGGCGTGAAAGATCTAAAGGTCAGCTATATATCTCTGTTATTACAGTTGAGTGCAAGCGACAGTAACAATTAAAACTGCTAAATGCAGGGTAGTACGTGCCACGTTTACCAACGAATCTGTTACTACAGTATGATGAGTCGAGGTATTTATTTATTCTTCGCAGATAAAGTCATAGTATGTGTGTGTAATGACACAATACAGAAAATCTAACCATTACTTTTCATTGGCTGACCAGTTTTGCGTCCATAGGTAGTAGTTGATGTCAGTTGGAATACTCGGGTCTGGTTACAATCAACATTCCATCTTTCTTTTGCATAAATCAGTATAAACTGCAACACAGAGAGATTTCAGGTACTTAATGGAGGCTCTCATATCTTGATTTCCACGTTGTATGCATTTAGAAGTAGTGTCTTATAATCTGTGATAAATTTTAAAAAGTGGAATTTCGCGTACAGACAAAGTTTTATGACTTGTTTTATATAATTCAAGGATGCTGAATTCAAATCCGTTGGGTGCCACTTTGTCACCCTTGAGGTAACTGAGATATTCAAGATGGCTGCCTTAAATTTAAGAGCTTATATTTTGCGTCCTGTATGAGATAGAACTGCATTTTTGGGGTCTAAACCTAGGTTTTTGAGGCAAGAAATTCAATGAAATAGCTCTCTTGGCGGGAATGTTAATGTGTAACACCATATTCAAGATATACCATTGTAACTGAAAAAGTCGTTTCATATCCTAACTGACTTCGAGTCACAGTTTTTGTTCCTGAAAACACAGGTTTTTAGGGTTAATGAGTGAGAATTAATCATTTTCTGGGTGTAATTGTATTACCGAGCAACATCATATTCAAAATGGCCGGAAATATGGCTCCCAATAATATTATTTGATGATGGAAACAAGAATTATTTTGTTGTATCTTATGTTCTGGGAGGGAGGCAAAGTAAAACTAATTAATAGGAATTAAGATAACATAATATATCTTTTATTTCAACATGACTAAAGCTGCTTAAGCCCAGAAAAATATATGTTTTAAATGCAGAAGAACGTCATATTCAAAATGGTCGACAAGATGGCAACTACGAATTATTGTCGTATCTTAGGCTTAAAAAGTAAAGTAAAACGATTTAACAGTCATTTAGAGAACATAATATAATAATATTGATTTTCAACTTGTATAACACTTTTGAAAGTTTTGATACTGTACACAAAACACGTATATGAATAAAAGAGTCATAAATTATCGCAAGCAGATGTCAGCTTTAGGACATACACTGACGCAGTTTAATCAACCTGATCATCGTCATCATTGTGTATTGTCTTTGTTCGCTCATTGTAACATTCCTCAGCACCATGGAAAGCACAGAACATGTGAGTTTTGCTGCGACACAACTGCATCGTACTGTTGTAGAAGGGTGAGTTGATGAGTACCCACACTTGATTGATTTTAGAATTACATCTGTCACTGATGACACATCTAAAGGCAGTGACACTGGAAATAAGAGGTTTGAGGCTTCATCAAGTGTCCACCCATACGTTTAGGGTCATAATTTGGTGGACCAGCATCTAGAGCAGCCCTCCAGATCATTATTTGATAATGTGCCCTGCGTACATGTTGGAAAAATGCTTCAGTGGTTGGAGGCAAGCATTTGAGCTCTGGGGCTGAAGAAGCTTTTTGTTGGACATTTTTTTATGTCCATGCATCATACCGGACAGATGACGTGATGTGGGTTCGGCAACAATATTTGCTATTTCTGAATCTGGTTGCCCAAGCTTGGTGAGACAATGTCCAGCCTTCATCTGTCATCATACCAATTTCCCAGAGATAGGCAACTGTATCACATCCCGAGAGGGCATGTACTGATATGATTTCACCAACGAGATCCCTGTGCTTTTGTCCTTGCAGAACTGGTCCCCACCATTGACAGCAGACACGTTAACTTGTGACGAGTAGTATCACATAAACAGGACAAACACATCAGTCATCACAAATGTCCTTTCGTTTAGAGGCCATATACACCACCTGCTGCACTATAATTAGTCTGCCTTTTTATGCATAATTTTTATATCTGGTCTAAAAGTAGCGCTACCCATGTGGATCACGACCAGTCACGATGAGCCTCCTGCCATTCTGTGGAAAGAAATTAGCATTATCCCGAACATACTGACAGACAAGATCGATACACTTTGTTCCCTGTCACACCCTTTTGAGGTGGTAGTTGTGTGGTGAAGGTCAGCTGATGACGTCTGCCAGTATCTTTTCCAGCTCTTGGCTGTCTTGTTGCGTTTTTTATACTATTGTCTTAGTACCTGTCAAAGACGAGATATGCATCACATCTGTGCAATAGATAATTTAGATCCACAACAACATTCTTAATGAAGTCCTCAACAATACCATTGGAGAGGCCACGTGATCACCCATAAGGCAGCGCATCCATCTATTGTGGTCACCTCTGCTGGTTCAACAAAGCGAGAAGACACTTTCACCTGCAGTCTTCTTTTCATGGTGGATTTAATTTTGGTGATGCTTATGTCACCTTTATTTTCAAACATAGATGGAGGGACTGGTGACAACTCGTATTGTATAACGTCCTTGAGGTTAATGTCCTAGGACTCTGTAGTAGATCAGTGTTGTGTCAGTCACTGGCAATTGACCCTTCTTTAAAATTAACAGATGCAAACAGCAATCACATACAGTTATTCACTTATGAGAATCTCTAATCGTAAAGTAAACTTTTTCATATATTCTTTAAATTGTTGTCAGAAACAATAAAAATATATTCTTTCATGGATATTTCTTTATCAAGTTGTTATTTTATAACTAAAAACCTAGATTTAGATTATCACTTATGACATGAAACATTGTGTTGTTTTAGTTCTGGCGGCGGCCATTTGGACGCCATCTTGAATATGACGCTACACATTGAAAATACAGTTAAACCAATTATATTATTAAATTCCTCGACCTCAAAAACCTAGGTTTATACCCAAAAAAGTAATTTCTATGTAATTTAGCAGCTGAGATATCTGCTTATTAATTTCTGGCAACCGTCTTGGGCAGTATCTTGAATATCTCAGTTTTACCAAGCGTGACAAAGTGGCACCCGACTGATCTGAATTAAAGCACCTCCGAATTGTATAAAATCAGTCATAAAACATTATCTGTACGCTAAGTCCAAATTCAGCCCCAAATCATGGTTTGGCCACTAGACTATTGTAATGATCTTAATCTCAGTGATGTGGTTGTATATAGGCAAGCAAGGATTAATGTGACGGAAATGATGTCAGCAGGTGACAGGATATAGGTAGAGGTCAAGTGTATGAGCAGTGAATAGACCGTGCCAAATACGGCTGATGCTGCCCGGGCCATTATCACGGATTAGTGAGAGATCGTTTGATTTAATGATTTCTGTAGTTTTTAAACAGTCTCTTTCATTTTTAATTTTGGGTTGATGTATGAGAAGAATTTCATCCCAAAGTATTTTGTGACCTGTTTCACATTGATGATATGTGAAAGCGGATATCTAGAATTCAACTCTAAGCATGTGACCTTGGTGTTCTTTGCGTCTTATTTTTTCCACATTCACATGGGATACTATATATGCCTTGTTTTTGTTCCTTTAATAGGGATTCTTGTGGGTTGTATAATAAGGTATTGATTTTATGGAAATGTGAATACAGTTTATACATCAGTGTTTAAGTTATTAAATAAGCTAGTAATTTCATTAGCAATTTCTGGTACAAGAGGAAATGAAACAGATTTGTTATGTTTTACGTTGTTAATTGGTGAAAGGTTAGAGTTACGTAATATTTTTTTCTGTTTTGAAGTTTGATACATGCCCTATCTATGATGTTTGGATTGAAACTTTTAGATAGTGTTATATTCTTTAAGTAGTTCAATTAGTAAGTCTTTGTGGGTGTAGAGTTGTGTAGCACGATTTACGTAGGTGAAGTAGGAGGATATTTTCTGTAACAGGTGGTGATTAGATCTTGTATGGGTGGAATGGGGTTTCCTGTATATACTGGCGATAACTTTATTATTTTCTTTTTCACATTCACATCTAAAAAGTGAAGACAACTTTGATTCTACTTCATGTGTAAAAATTATGACATTGGGTCTTAGATCGTGATGAAACAAAAAGGCGGCGATAAAAATCGCCCGTTTAAAACCACCTTTAAAATTTCTGAATATTAACAATGGCTATTTCACAGTATTGGCTGAACAAAACTAAAGTTTATTGTACTCATAAAGCCATCTAAATCGCTTTATACGTGTTTATGTAGTGAATTACAATTTCACTATTTCGACGAATTTTCATCTAAGTAAGTATGTAAGTGATTTTTCCAGAAAAGCGTACAGAAAAACGACGCTCTAATCCTTTTGCAAAACTCTTCCGTGTGTGGTCCCAAACATTCCTTTATTGTACCTAAAAGGATACTAGGATGCGCTACTTTGGACATATAATTAGATTTGAGGATAGGTTGATAAAGATCCAGATAAGTAATAAAATCGAGTCGGGAATATTCGCGTCCCGAATATTCCCGCACAAAAATATAGCTAATAAAAAAAATTAATTTTATACAGACAACTAGGGATCTATATATACGTATCCTAGCTAGCTATAGTAACATAGAAAGGTTTATCCTACAAAACGTATTGAAGCAAGAAAGTCAAAACTACAAAAACTGAGTTAATTTAATAGCTATAGTAACATAGAAAGGTTTATCCTACAAAACGTATTGAAGCAAGAAAGTCAAAACTACAAAAACTGAGTTAATTTAATACCTATAGTAACATAGAAAGGTTTATCCTACAAAACGTATTGAAGCAAGAAAGTCAAAACTACAAAAACTGAGTTAATTTAATAGCTATAGTAACATAGAAAGGTTTATCCTACAAAACGTATTGAAGCAAGAAAGTCAAAACTACAAAAACTGAGTTAATTTAAAAACAAACCTCCTTTGGTTCAGATTAACATAAATACAATGATTTTTGAAAGTAACGGATAATTAATTTTCAATTTTAAGTAAGTCAGTTTTTTAGTTTTGACTTTCAGTACGTTTTGTATCATTAAAACTTTCTATATTACTATAGTACGTATATATATATCGATCCCTACTTTATTTTGTAATACTTGTGTGCTTAAGAAGTCAATGAAATTGAGTAACGTATCTTAACCAGATTTCAGTTTTCTTGGTTTGTGTGAAACCCAAACAGTATTTTTGTAGAATGGACACCTAGAGATGACTAAGTAGGGGGGGGGGGTATCACCTCGGACACCTAGAGATGACTAAGTAGGGGGGGGGGGGGTTATCACCTCGCTAGTCCATTATTTTATTTGTAAAACTGGCTTTCGTATGTAAAACAAGTGTTGTTTAAGCAGTATTCTGTGAGGTTGTTATCCATGTTTAGTCGTTTAGAAACAGTGCCTTATAATGATCTTAATCCCAATGTTGTGATTGTTATTCACGTTATATGCGCCTAGAAACAGTGCCTTATAATGACCTTAATCTTAGTGTTGTGATTCTATAGTTTGTTTCAGCTGCGTCTTCTGAGAATTTCCATATTTTTTTTTTAAGTTTTATATTTTTCCCAATATAATTCGTCTTCAGACTGAATGTTGTTCAGATTCAATCAGTTGTCGATTTTTACCAGATTTTAATAAACGTCTTTGAGTGTCATATTTAGCCGTGTTTCCGAAGTTCCTTTCGTTGGTTTAGTTAAAGATTAATTAGATTTATATTTAGAATTAGAGTTTCATATTTAACTGTTCGCAATCTCACTATTTAGTGTTGAGTGTAACACCGTACACAGTCTGTGTGTAATAAGAAACTGTGTACGGTGTTACACTCAATACTCAACGTGTGTGTAATAGCGTTGAGTATTGAGTGTAACACCGTACACAGTCTTAGTGTGTAATACCGTTGAGTATTGAGTTTAACACCGTACACAGTCTCGGTGTGTAATAACGTTGAATATTAAGTGTAACACCGTACACAGTCTCGGTGTGTAATAGCGTTGAATATTGAGTGTAACACCGTACACAGTCTTAGTGTGTATAGCGTTGAATATTTGAGTGCAACACCGTGCACAGTCTCAGTGTGTATCAGCGTTGAGTATTTGAGTGTAACACCGTACACGGTCTCGGTGTGTTATAGTGTTGAGTATTGAGTTTAACACCGTACACAGTCTCGGTGCGTAATCGTGTTATATATTGAGCGTAACACAATACACAGTCTCGGTGCGTAATCGTGTTAAATATTGAGCGTAACATCGTACACAGTCTCAGTGTGTAATACTGTTGAGTATTTAAGTGCAACACAGTCTCAGTGTGTAATAGCGTTGAATATTGAGTATAACACCGTACAGTCTTATTCAGTTTAGTGTTAAGTATTTGGATCACTCACACCAGAAGATTTGTTTTTTAGTCTGTGTGCCTCGTACCTTATGTCATTATCCAGTTTCTAATTTTTCAATAAATTTTTTCTTTTCATACGTAAAAAGACCAGTTACAATTAGAATTCATCGCTGTGAACCCACCTTAAAGGACCAGTTAACTTTTTTTCTTTAAGAAAGGTTTAGCGAGACTTTCTCAAGTAAACGTACTATTTATATTGCGTTCGAGTTATTGCAATCGCCTTCAGATAATGTCTTCTTAGTAAGGAGTTATAATATGTGCAGCTGCTACAGCTTTTCTCTGACACGTGCTTGAACTGTGACAGTGTCTCTCCTCAGCCATACTTTCAGTGGACAAAAATGTTTTTTCTTATTTTCTCTGTAGTGACTCACTCACAAACATGGAACGTATATGTAAAGTCCGATTCTCTAGTAATGTTTATGAACCTACAGAACTTGCTGTTCGTTGAACATTTGAATCGCATAATTTCTCTGGACTTAACAAAGTTGATAGATTTATTTCCACTTTATAATTGCATATCATATCTATTCAAACATTCAGGTATATTTTAGAATATGATAAAATTTGTTGGATTAAATCGCTTACCGAAATTATGGTGAAAATGATATTAAAATATTTTATGATTATATTACATTGTTCTTTTCACCAGAGGTAAATATTGAAAGCATCTGTGACGTAGAGGCGGTAATACATTCTCTGACTGGTTGTATCCTCTGCTGTGGACTGCATTTTCGCCTGTTCAAGGTTCATCAGCACAGCTTGGGTCAGCAAACCAATGAAATACTTTTACTTAAATCTGCAAGAAATGTCCTTATAAAGATGTAGCCCCATAGTGCCTCAGCGGTAATAAATCTTAAGGTTTCAATGCACGTGGTGGGTAGAGCATTGATAGCCTGTCCACTGTGTGTGTAGCTTTGTGCTTAGCTACAAACAAACAAGGATGTATAGATGTGTCTTTATCAGATGTTTAGGAAATTTAAACTAAGCCGGACTTATTCAGTTAAATAATAAACAAGAGGCTTGTGATAAGTATGAAATTAGAAATAATATGCATTAGGCTGATTTTAGTGCATTAATTTATGTATGAACTAGTCTTTCCTATTCATGAATTGAGCAAACTTTTAAAACTTTTTTTCATAATGTAATCCACGATGTTGAAATATTATGTTCATGCTATATTTAGTGGAAACAACACGCGCGTCATTTATATCACTTGTAATGAATTCCATTGGTCTTAAGTTAGAGTAGATAGAAGCGAAAGTGGCTGAAATACATAAAATGTTAAATCATTCCCGTAGGAAGCAATTGCCACATCTAAACAATGTGACACATGATGCGAGCAAATCACACTACCGGCATGCAAAGCGTGCCATTTCTAGGGTAGATCTAGGGGGCATGCCTCCAGAAAACGTTAGAAAAAATTTCAGTGTTGAATCTTCAGCCATTTTAACTACAAATACTGCATACACACAAAGTAATGTATTGAAAGAAGCAAGTTTTAATACATAAGTTGTAGCTATACGTGCTATGAAAAAGTGCTCATGCCATGGCCTGTCTGGCCTTACCGCTTCCTACGGTCCTGTAAATATAAAATACATAATACTGATAAGAGTCTGAATCCCGAAATCCTGGCCACATAGCTGTTTTTAAGTATGGTGTTGTAAATTTTTCTATTTATTTACTTTTGTTATCAAAATCAACCAAAATTCGCAGTAGTCATGTAAACTGTTCATCTTTCCTCCCATACGTTGTTACCTAATCTAACGTTACAATACACTTCTTCAAGAGCACTGACCAATGTGTGTCAAGTATTCCACGACAACACTCCAACAGGGAATCAATGATAGAACGTGAAACAGGCTACAAGTGTAGTGATAAAAGCACACAATGTCATGTGTGGGGGTTAGAGGAAAACCACAGTAAATGAAACAAACTGACAGAAGATTTCAAATTATAGAAACTGGTTTTTCAGTGTGTCCTCCTCTGTATTCCACCGTTTTCTCATGAGACTCAAGAGGATGAACTGAAAAATTGTTTCCCTAATTTCAAGTTTTCTAATCATTTCTTCCATTTATTGTGGATTTTCACCAACACCTGTTTTAGTTTTTATGTATCTTGTAAATAAAATTGTATTCCATTCTTTGTTTGAAGTGAATTTTTTTTAGTAATACTGGTTTTGATATTTATAATACATACAAACCCATATATAGTTTATTTTTCGTCATTCCTAGCATAGTACGTCGAAAAAGTATTAACCTAAATGTCCTACGATGAACGAAAGTCGTGGGATATTAGTAGGATTATGGCCAAAAATAAAAATTGCGTGGACAAGCAGAATCGGTGCATTCTGATCATTTTAAGTTTTTTCTTATTTGTTCTATGACGTCACATTTCTTGTTACACCTGTATATAGAATTAGGTATGTTATTTTCTAAGATATCTCACTTCTGGTCTATGACGTCACACATTTCTTGTTACACCTGTGTTTTGAATTATGTACATTATTTTCTAAGATATCTCACTTCTGGTCTATGACGTCACACATTTCTTGTTACACCTGTGTTTTGAATTATGTACATTATTTTCTAAGATATCTCACTTCTGGTCTATGACGTCACACATTTCTTGTTACACCTGTGTTTTGAATTATGTACATTGTTTTCTAAGATATCTCACTTCTGGTCTGTGAGGTTAGATTGCTGTGATCAAAAGATAAATATTGATTAGGACAGAGAACGTGTGTATTATATATTTTTACGTTTTTATATTCCTGTAAAAGTGACAGGGTGTAAAATGTTTTGTTCATTGTTTAGTTGTCTGCGTACCGTGGTTTTGTTGACTGCTTACCCTGTCTTAGTTGTCTGTTTACTGTATTTTAAATGTTAATTTACCGTGATTTTGTTGTCTCTATAACGTAGTATTTTTTTAATTCCGTACCCTGTCTTAGTTGTTTGTTTACTGTATTTTAGATGTCTTTTTTTTTCCGTGGTTTTATTGACTGCGTACTGTGTTTTAGTTGTCTGTTTATCATGCTTTTTGTCTGCGTACTGTGGTTTAGTTGTCTGTTAACAGTGGTTTCGTTGGTTACACTTTCATATCAACGTTATACACATTTGCGGTGTTTCTTGAGGTCAAAATTCGTCATAACTATAACAGCGTTTTCTTCAGAATTGAGTTGTTTGTGTGTTTATCGTTTTGAAACATCTCATTTCAGAATGTTTTTAGAGATTAAATAGAACAATGATTTTGGGGACACGTCGTTTTTCCTCCAGACGTTCGCTGTTCGATTGGGCTGTCGTCGCATTTTAAACATTGCTTATAGAGGAAGGGTTTGTGAAGACTACTTATAGAGGAAGGGTTTGTGAAGACTACTTATAGAGGAAGGGTTTGTGAAGACTACTTATAGAGGAAGGGTTTGTGAAGACTACTTATAGAGGAAGGGTTTGTGAAGACTACTTATAGAGGAAGGGTTTGTGAAGACTACTTATAGAGG
>NW_013668256.1:78945-84279 GCF_000517525.1 Limulus polyphemus
GTGAAGACTACTTATAGAGGAAGGGTTTGTGAAGACTACTTATAGAGGAAGGGTTTGTGAAGACTACTTATAGAGGAAGAGTTTGTAAAGACTACTTATAGAGGAAGGGTTTGTAAAGACTGTTTATAGAGGAGGGTTTGTAAAAAGTATATTAAAGTCCATATATGGTACAGGGTGTACTTCCCATGTTGGCAAAATGCTGGAGCTGGATACATTTGATGGACAATTTAAGATTTGGCCATTTTTTGGCATCGGGTCCAGGAGCATGCATGCAGCTGTATCTCATATGTAAGGAGAAAAATTGGCTCAAAGATTTTGGCATAAGGGAAAAAACTAGTGGGTAATATAGGAAAGAGGTTGACCTTCAAAATAAGCACAGTTAAAAATAAACTAATTTAATATTTATTTCGATTGGAATATCAAATAAGCAACTGGCGGAAGCATTTGAGTACTGTCAAGCTATGGAGTCCAAAAAATTGAAGAAGCATGGATTGGATATTTTGGGAAATGCTAAGCTGTAGGCTCCAAATACTGGATAATTGGAAACATTCAAGCTAAAGGATTCAAAGATTGGAAGAAGCCTGTTTGAATATTTTGGGAAATGCCAAGCTGTTCATCTAAGTTTCATTATGCTAATGTAGTATGAAACATGGTCTGTTACATTAATCTTTTCACACTTTACTGAAGGAAATTTGGTTTCAAGTTTGGATTTGGTGATCCTGACCTCTCTACTGATTATTAATTATTATTTACTTGAGCTCCTGTCACTGAAAGAAAAAACAAATCATAACCCTAGTTGGGGTCTATTGTCTGAGTATAAAGACAGTCTGGAATAACTCTGGAAGTGGCAGTAACATCCCAATAGTTAAAGTAGTGGTATTGATAGCATCTTGGTTTAGCCCCATAATAAGAGTCAAGGGAGTCATGAGGGCCTTGCCATTTTGCGACACATTCAGCAATGTTGCTCTGGGTTTGGTCCATTGATAAGAGTCAAGGGAGTAACGAGGGCATTTTCTTTTATTTGTGTGACACAGTCAACAACGCTGCTGTGCTTGCATATATGGAATTCATGGGAGAAACACAACTTACTGCATACCGTAACCAGCAGTAGTTCAACACAGCCTGTAGATTTTATTACGAGATAGGTGATAGTGTTTTCTGTGGCTGTTTTATGTCTTCTTTTTTTTTTTTTCGTAAGTGAAGAATGGCGTTTTATAATGTTTGTTGAATCATTTTGAGACTTGAAGTGTTAAAAGTACGTATTATGTACTACTGCCGTTATAAAAAGGTTCTTCTTGACATAGTAAGTAGAGATTTCAGGAAATATGATGAAAAATATTTTGCATTTGATTTAACTTACCATGGTAAAGTTATTTAGCTTTTGTGTTTCTTTGTTTTTCATCTTTAGACTGGAAATGACCCGTACTGCTTCGTGGAGTTCACCGACCACCAGGCGGCGGCGGCTGCTTTGTTGGCAATGAACAAGAGGCACTGTTTAGGAAAGGTAAGTCTTCTAAAAACACACAGAAAAAACGTCCGAACGTAATCAAAACTGTCAAACAATTTACAAATTCATGATAACAGGAACCAAAACTAATTAGTGTTAAGCAAATGTTGAGAGACGTTATTTATCCACCGAGGCCAGGCTTAGTGATAAGGGTATGCAGACTGTGAATACGAGGTATTATTGTTCGCGTCTCGTTGTTCTAAAAACGATCTTCTCACTTGATGCAGCGGGTGCATTATAAGAGTGACAGTCAAATCCTACTATTCGGTCAGATAAGGGTAGTGTAAGAGTTGGCGGTGAGTGCTCCTGAACAGTTGTCTTCGTTTTAGTTATTTAATTAGAGAAATATGTATGGTAAATAGGCCTTTAAGTAGATTTCGTGATATTCTAAACAATAAACATTCTTCACAGAAATTCTCTAATTGAAAGGTTTGAGGTTTTGTGGTGACTATTAGGGGGGAAGGGGTTGCGAGACTGTAAGTGGGAAGGAATAGATTTCGCGATATTCTAAACAGTAAACATTCTTCACAGAAATTCTCTAATTGAAAGGTTTGAGGTTTTGTGGTGACTATTAGGGGGGGGGGGTGCGAGATTGTAAGTGGGAAGGAAGCTCTTCAGTAGGGGATTAAGCTCGTGTGACGACTAGTGGGAACGCAGTTCTCCACTTAGGGGGGTTATATGTCTAGGAATCCATTTTTATTGGGAAGGTGTTAATTACAACTATTGTGTCTCTGAAGGTATTGAAAAACGATGTTTAAGGTTTCATTAAGAATCTTGACAGATGAAGGAACCAGAATAGTTTAATTGACGAATCTCTCGGGGGGTGGGGGGGTCGTTGACGTAATTCTTAAAATATTTTATTAATATTATTATTTACGACAGCCGTTACTATAGAAACAAAATATATTTCTTTTGTCATAGTTTAATCGTTTTTTTTTCTTCTGCGAAGTGTTATTCGTGTAAAAATTTTGTAAAGTTTTTTTTTAGCTAAAATTACTGAAAATGTAGAAATTTACCAATTTTTGGGGGTAAGAGAAACCCATTTGATCTGTGGACTTGAAAATGTTTAATGTAGGGGTTAAATTATTATTCTGAACTCGCTTGAAGCATGAACAATCAAAGTTTGTGTGTGTGACGTAGTCTTAACATAAAATAAAGACGATTAATGACATTTATTAAAGCAATTTTTACGGTTTGTGTGTAATTTAACTTCATAAATTTGAACATTCAAGAATGAGTACAAATCTAGGCTTGTAGTTACGCAATGATTTTTTCTACTAACACAATAACAAAATACGAGTTATAAAATTAAACTTACGAAAAAAATAAAGAAATGTTATTGAAAGCAACAGTCATTGAACTACTTACCATAGTGTGGGTTTAATTACTCGTGCAACTTTTATTTGGGTTGAGAAACGTTGTGGAATAGCGCGTGCTCGCAGTATTATTATTATTAAAGGTAATTCTCGAGATACTGGAGATGCCTCGAGTCCAGTGGTCTAAGAAACAAAAACCGCTGAAATGTGGAAAGTTTATTTATAGGCTAGATGTAATTCCGTTAAGTCCTCGAAAGTGTTCTGTTTCAAGAGTAAATAAAACCAAAATTAAGAGTAACAAATATATTTTTTTAGGCTCATTTGCCATCCTGTGTTGAAGCTTATAAAGTGCATAATTCTTCTCGTGATTCATGACATCCGGACTTGTTACTGACGTCACAACAGTACAAAGTGCAGCGTCATTTATGTGACGTCATTTTAGTGTCTTCTGACGGACAGACAACACACTACTGTATACTGGTCGAATGGTTGGAACAGTGGTTCGGCCCCTTTTCTGGGAAATAGTATATTGTAATTATTATGTTAAGCCTTAAACGAGTATATACACTACAAGACAAATCTAGCGGCAACATTTATAACTAAAACAGAAAAATGCATATTTTCAAAAATAGTGAATTGTTCTTCACGTTTATGTAAATTATTTTCGTATTTAGCATTTGCCTCAGAATACAGTATTGAGATTAAAACTGAAAGCTTAAATAGAACACTGTTTCTGAGATTAAATGTCTGTTACTTAGTGTTGTTAGCGTTTGAGTTTCGTTAAATGTAGGAGCGGTATTGACATTTAGAGAAATCAGATCGTGTAGTTGTGTAGGAGTTGGTAAACTACGTTATTGTTATATACAGATTGTGTAGTTCTGTAGGAGTTGGTAAACTACGTTATTGTTATATACAGATTGTGTAGTTCTGTAGGAGTTGGTAAACTACGTTATTGTTATATACAGATTGTATAGTTCTGTAGGAGTTGGTAAACTACGTTATTGTTATATACAGATTGTATAGTTCTGTAGGAGTTGGTAAACTACGTTATTGTTATATACAGATTGTATAGTTCTGTAGGAGTTGGTAAACTACGTTATTGTTATATACAGATTGTGTAGTTCTGTAGGAGTTGGTAAACCACGTTATTGTTATATACAGATCGTGTAGTTGTGTAGGAGTTGGTAAACCACGTTATTGTTATATACAGATCGTATAACTGTGTAGGAGTTGGTAAATCACGTTATTGTTATATATATGTACAGATCGTGTAGCTGTGTTGGAGTTTGTAAACCACGTTATTGTTATATACAGATCGTGTAGTTGTGTAGGAGTTGGTAAACCACGTTATTATTATATACAGATCGTGTAGTTGTGTAAACCACGTTATTGTTGTATATATATATACAGATCGTGTAGTTGTGTAGGAGTTGGTAAACCACGTTATTGTTATATATATATATATATATATATACAGATCATGTAGTTGTGTAGGAGCTGGTAAACCACGTTATTATTGTATATATACAGATCGTGTAGTTGTGTAAACCGCATTATTGTTATAATGTACCTCAAGATATATACGTTTTTATTATAGAACGAATTTCCTGAGAGATGGTAGCGTATTTTATTAGAGTTTTGGATTTTTTTCACTTCAAATCTGTTTGAGAGACTCAGATTGTGAGCGTTAGAGTAAAACACCTGATATGTTCACTATTGGTTACCAATCAGCTTAATGTAACATCATCCACGTGCCAATACCGTCTTCTCTCTCTCAGTTCCAGGTTTGGCTGTCGTGCATCTTCTACTAATGTGGGTTTGATGGGCGAAGATAACGTGAGGGATTGGCAGCGTGATCTAAATGGTTTTGTCGGAAAGTAAGGGTGAAAAATAGAACATATCTTACAGGGGAAAGTAGCTTGGGTATGAACAGAGGTTTAACAACTTAACCCTAGTTTGTTGTCATGTCGGCCATATTGAAAGAGTGAAAAAAGTCGTTATTTCATCACGACCAGAGTTTAAATATCGTTCTAATTAAAACAGGAATCACCGAGTGTTTTGAACACTTGTGATACTTCCTATCACTTTATTTCTCTATAACGTGAAGAATGTTCTATAAGAGATTTTGTTATAAGAAGGGTGGTTCTAGAAATTATAATGAGCATATAACAAAATCCCTTATAGAACATTCTTCACGTTACAGAGAAGGGTGGTTCTAGAAATTATAATGAGCATATAACAAAATCCCTTATAGAACATTCTTCACGTCACAGAGAAGGGTGGTTCTACAAATTATCAGAATCACCTGTAACGTGAAGAATGTTCTATAAGGGATTTTGTGATAGACTCTGATACTTTCTAGAACCACCCTTCTCTGTAACGTGAAGAATGTTCTATAAGGGATTTTGTGATATGACTCTGATACTTTCTAGAACCACCCTTCTCTGTGACGTGAAGAATGTTCTATAAGGGTACTTTGTTATATGATTCTGATAATTTGTAGAACCACCC
>NW_013668256.1:85279-88678 GCF_000517525.1 Limulus polyphemus
TATAACGTGAAGAATGTTCTATAAGAGATTTTGTTATATGATTCTGATAATTTCTAGAACCACCCTTCTCTGTAACGTGAAGAATGTTCTATAAGGGATTTTGTTATATGACTCTGATACTTTCTAGAACCACCCTTCTCTATAACGTGAAGAATGTTCTATAAGGGATTTTATTATATGATTCTGATAATTTCTAGAACCACCCTTCTCTGTAACGTGAAGAATGTTCTATAAGGGATTTTGTTATATGATTCTGATAATTTCTAGAACCACCCTTTTCTATAACGTGAAGAATGTTTTATAAAGGATTTTGTTATATGATTCTGATAATTTCTAGAAGCACTCTTCTCTGTGACGTGAACAATGTTAAGTAGATTATAGGAAAAAACATTATGCACATTTGTACCGTAATCACGACATATAAATGTGTATATACAATGACGAGTGAAGAGTAAAACCAGGGATACACTGACAGGAGAAAAGTAAACAGAAGGGATACAATGACGAGTGGAGAGTAAAACCAGGGATACACTGACAGGAGAAAAGTAAACAGAAGGGATACAATCACAAATGAAGAGTATAAACACAAGGGATACAATCACAAGTAATAGGTATAATATACAATATTGTCTTTAATCTAAGGTAAATAATGACGTGAAGGTAGAATTCAAGTAAAATATATAACAACAAATAAAGAGTATTAACACAAATGATATACCATCATATCTGCATCAGGTCAACCACAGGAACTCGTTTCTTTATAAGTTAAACCTTAACCTGTTAATACGATTTCATATGCAGGCATTTCTCATAACTCAAGATTTTTTGAACGAACTGTGATGTATAGTTACGTCACATTCACCAACAGCGTAATCTTGTGTACTTGATTTGTTACAAGAAAGTTGAATGTGTTTATGTGAGTTGCGAAAGGAGGGTGTCGATAATAGTGTGCGTATAAATGAAACTTCTGATAAACAGCTTTAGGCAGCGACTGAATAACTCGAGTTCGATGGTTAATCAAACATAAATAATATGAGTACATATAAACTAAACAGGGTACTTCGATGGGCAATCAAACATGAAGAATATGACTGCATATAAACTAAACAGGGTACTTCGATGGTTAATCAAACATGAAGAATATGACTACATATAAACTAAACCGGATACTTCGATGGTTAATCAAACATAAAGAATATGACTACATATAAGCTAAACAGGGTACTTCGATGGTTAATCAAACATGAAGAATGTCACTACATATAAACTAAACCGGATACTTCGATGGTTAATCAAACATAAAGAATATGACTACATATAAGCTAAACAGGGTACTTCGATGATTAATCAAACATGAAGAATATGAATAAACCGGTTTTTATGACTATTGTCATATAATAAATGTACTTCCGCCTGATCCCCGAAAGTATTCTGTTTCAAGAGTAAATAAAAACAAAATTGAGAGTAACAAATATTTTTATTTCTTGCTTTTGAAGTTCATATGTCATGCTGTGTTGTAGCCTACAGAATACGTAATATTTCATGGCATGCGCACGTTTTACTGATGTCACGACAGTACAAATTGCAACGTTAAGCATCCCTTATGTGACGTCATTTGAGTGGCTGTTGACTGACTGACAGACAACACACTATCAAATGATTACAACAGGTGACCCCTCCAGGCTGCCTTCGGCCCCCTTTCGGAGAAACATACTTTTTCTTTTCTCAACTTCCTGCTCCGTGTGACATTTACTGCACTTTGTTTCCAGCGTTGAAGCGGCATGTGACAGTTACTCCACGTTATTTCCAACATTTTCCCGTGTGTAGTCCTCCACGTTGTTTTTGAAGCATTGCCCCGTGTTACAGTGATACTACACGTAGTTTCCAGCATTGCTCCGTGTTACACAGCTACTACACGTAGTTTCCAGCATTGCCCCGTGTTACACAGCTACTACAAGTAGTTTCCAACATTGCCCCGTGTTACACAGCTACTACAAGTAGTTTCCAACATTGCCCCGTGTTACACAGCTACTACAAGTAGTTTCCAACATTGCCCCGTGTTACAGTGATACTACACGTTGTTTTCAGCATTGCCCCATGTTACATTGATACTACACGTTGTTTTTAGAATTTCTCCATGTAAAACGCACATGGGGCTTTATATTCACTCCGTGTAGAAGTGAAGACACAACTAACCTGTATTTTCATATAGCACATTTCCTGGTGGTGTTTGAGCCAACTCAGCTATACGTTGTTTTTCGGGACAGTAGAATAGTGAAGAAAGATAGGGGTGGGAGGGTTATTGACAATACAGCCTATACTGTAATGAAAATAGACGTTTCCGATACTGAACACGTGTCTACAAGGCCACACTGTTTTACAGAATACGTGGTTCAAGAGCGTTATTACACAGAACACGTGTCTACAAGGCTACTGCATATTACAGAGCACGTGATTACAAGGGCGCTGTACTACAGAATACGTGGTTCAAGAGCGTTATTACACAGAACACGTGTCTACAAGGACACTATATTACAGAGCACGTGATTACAAGGGCGCTGTACTACAGAATACGCGAGTACAAGGACACAGAATTTTACAGAAAAAGTGAATACAGGGACACAGTATTTTAAAGAACACGTGAGTACAAGGACATTACACATTGCAGAACACGTGCCTACAAGGACACTATATTACAGAACACGTGAGTACAAGGACATTATACATTGCAGAACACGTGCCTACAAGGACACTATATTACAGAGCACGTGCCTGCAAGTCGTACCATAAGGAAATCGCATACGATAATCACACTGTAAAGTAAAACCTTTGTTTTCGTTTCAAGAGAGAATAAATAAAGTCATGACTGAGTGCAGTTTTGATCTTTTTGTTTTATGTATATATATAATCCACTACTGCACCGACCATTATTAAATGGTATAATATTGAAACTAGGTATAAAACTTACCGCGAGATAAACCGATCCAGTGATTTTCACGGTCTTTATGGTCATCACATTGAGGACAACTTTAATACTGCAGTTCCACGAGTATGCTTGCCACATGAAGCCTACCAAGTTAATGTTGTCTACTTCTTTAAATGGTTTGTAGAAATATTCTCAACAATCAGTTTGTAAATCTTCTTCCTAAAATCCACGTGATTTGTGTTCGATCAGGGTTGAATTAGTTTAGATCGCAGGAATGACTTAGTTAAAAATTATTGGATGTCATCATTACCCCATAGTAACGAGGTACTTGACATTCTGTGTCGTCTCATTGGCGTTACTTCTGAACGGTCGGCAATGAACCTAATAAGGATGATATTGGCGTTACATCTGGAAGGTCGGTAGTGAACCTAATAAGGATGATATTGGCGTTACATCTGGAAGGTCGGCAGTGA
>NW_013668256.1:89479-96486 GCF_000517525.1 Limulus polyphemus
GTCGGCAATGAACTTAATAAGGATGATATTGGCGTTACTTCTGAACGGTCGGCAATGAACTTAATAAGGATGATATTGGCGTTACTTCTGAACGGTCGGCAATGAACTTAATAAGGATGATATTGGCGTTACATCTGGAAGGTCGGTAGTGAACCTAATAAGGATGATATTGGCGTTACATCTGGAAGGTCGGCAGTGAGCTTAATAGAGATGATATTGGCGTTACATCTGGAAGGTCGGTAGTGAGCTTAAAAAGGATGATATTGGCGTTACATCTGGAAGGTCGGTAGTGAGCTTAGTAAGGTTGATGCTTACGTTACATCTGAACGGTCGACAATTCGCTAGTCACGCGCTCACATGACGATTGTCCGTTTTAAACATCGGTAATAATTCTCATGATATGTTTATCTATATATTTTGTCTATTCCTGATTATACTTAAATCGTAATAAAAAAAACAGACAGAAGCAGTCGGGTTGTTTTAACCAATTGAGAAGATATCCAATAAATAACACTGTCAGTTAAAAATTTTTCCTTAGCTCCGTACATGAATAACACTAGGTATTTTCGGCAGCTTTCCACCTCTGCGGAATTACATCGGCATAAAAACTATAATTGGAAGTTAATCGGTGTTATGCACTGTATCTGTTATTTTTTATACACGTGATTGGACGTTAATCGGTATTATACTTAGTATCAGTTGTTTTTCATGCACGTGATTGGACGTTAATCTGTATTATACTCTGTATCTGTTGTTTTTCATTCACGTGCTTGGACGTTAATCTGTATTATACTCTGTATCAGTTGTTTTTCACATACATAATTGGACGTTAATCTGTATTATACTCTGTATCAGTTGTTTTTCACATACATAATTGGACGTTAATCTGTATTATACTCTGTATCAGTTGTTTTTCATTCACGTGATTGGACATTAATCTTTATACCAGTTGTTTTTCGTGTTTATTTTACTGGTTGAAGAAAGCATAGTAACTCGTATAAAAGCGACAAATATAAAGAGATTTTTTTCTGAGTTTCGGTTTTAATCGATAAACAACGATAAAACACCCCGATATAAAAAATAAATCGTTGTTTTCCAATAAACACCGGAAATGGTTATCCAATTTACATTAACGTCCCCGCTTCCCCGAGTGACTGTGATCGCGAGATTTATAGTGTAATCACTTCATTATGCCATCATTTTACTTCTGCAGTCTCATCATTTCAGTGTATATTCACATTTTTATATAGTGTGATCACTTCAATATACCACCATATTTCTTCTACGTGCTAATAATGTTGTGTGTCTACGTTTTCTAGAAGGCAATATTGCTGTATAAATAATATTGTTAAAGTTGTTGACACAGATCAAATGATTTTCTTAGCAACTATATTTTATGTGACGTTACATTTATTTAGTAAAGGGTAGAAACACATTAAACTCCGTGGGCACGCACGGCCAGAATAATGGAAAGAATGGCTTTATTTCTAACCCAAGCAGGTTCATAAATATTAATAATAGTTTATCGCAAACGGGTAATCCCCTGTGCTCGCCTCTAGTCAGTTCTTAACCATAATAGCGGTTTAAATCTTCACAAAACATATTTTAGTTATGAAAATATATTTTATACAACTAAAATTACTACGAAACAGGAAACTAGTATAAGAAGTGTGAGTTTTCTCTGTGTTGAAAATTTCATTTTCATTTTGAAAACAAACATTTTCACTCTCTCATCTCTAAATCCAGTACAAAATTTAAAAACGCAATTCATAATTTTTAGCCGCGGCATAATGGCTCATAGAACGGCTCTAAGTTGTTTTTTGTTGTTTTTTTCAAGTAAAAATTTTTAGCTCATAACTCCGTCATCTCTTCACCGATTTGAGATCTAATTACAGTTTTGGAATCAGGAGGTCAAACCTATTCCATTGATTTATTTGACAACACCCAAGGTCTCATAGTTTAATAATTTAATCTAATCGTGCCTAAAAGAATTTCAATTTTAGGGTAGGCGGGTAGAGATCCTGATGAGTAATAAAATTTAATCGGTTATACGCGCGCCCCACGTATGGTATTGCTGGCGAACACGAATATAATTAATAAAAAAGAAAAAAAAAGTATCGGAGATTAATTTACTCTACTCCTGCCTAAAAGAATTTCAAGTTCCGCGGCTATTGGGGATTCCCTCTTGTTTCAGATGTATAGCTCAGATATCCGAACAAGCAAGAAACAAGTTAAAATGATTTTTTAAGTATTGAGATACTGTAAGTGTGAAGATACCGTTTTTGTGTGTGCGTTGGAATGAGAAAATTTTCATCTTCACAATTAATCACAGGTTTTTAAGAAATGGGTGGCGTTGAAATGTACCTTTCCTGGTTAGTTCCCGATGTTACAGAGTCGCTGTTGTCAATAAAGCCTTTGTTCTTTAGCTGATTATCCAACGTTTCTCAGCTGCTCCACACTAAATATAACAGTTCTCTTTCAGCCCTGCTCACCGCTCTGTAGTAAACATAACATTGCTTTCCAAGCCTTACTCACCAGCTCTGCAGTAAACGTAACACTGCTCTTCCAGCCTTGCTCACTTGCTGTGCAGCAAAACGTAACACTGTTATTCCAGCTTTCCTCACCTGCTCGGTAGTAAACATAACACTGCTCTTTCAGCCTTGCTCACCTGCTCTGCTGTAAACATAACACTGTTATTCCAGCTTTGCTCACCTGCTCTGCAGTAAATATAACACTGCTATACACGTTTCCCAGATTTTAACCAGATATCCCTTTGAATAGGAAATAGACTAGTGTATAACTACCAAGGATGATGTAGCTGTTTTTGAATTGAATGATCAAGTTTAACATAGCAAATAAGGTGCCCCCAGTCGTCGGTTACCTCCCACCCCCCTATCTCTCTCACATACAATTAAATTCGTCCCGCAGCCTATGTAACTCGCACAATGTTGGACTTAAGTGTCTTCATTACTCTGTGTAACGTTAGATTGACCCAGTATTCTAGTTCACCATTGTACCCGTATTTTGTGTGTAACGTTAGATTGATCCAGTAATTCTAGTTCACCATTGTACCCGTATTTTGTGTGTAACGTTAGATTGATCCAATATTCTAGTTCATCATTGTACCCGTATTTTGTATGTAACGTTAGATTGATTCAGTATTCTAGTTCACCATTGTACCCGTATTTTGTATGTAACGTTAGATTGATCCTGTAATTCTAGTTAACCATTGTACCCGTATTTTGTGTGTAACGTTAGATTGATCCAATATTCTAGTTCACCATTGTACCCGTATTTTGTGTGTAACGTTAGATTGATCCAGTAATTCTAGTTCACCATTGTACCCGTATTTTGTATGTAACGTTAGATTGATCCAATATTCTAGTTCACCATTGTACCCGTATTTTGTGTGTAACGTTAGATTGATCCAATATTCTAGTTCACCATTGTACCCGTATTTTGTGTGTAACGTTAGATTGATCCAATATTCTAGTTCACCATTGTACCCGTATTTTGTGTGTAACGTTAGATTGATCCAACAGTTCGAGTTCACCATTGTACCCATATTTTGTGTGTAACGTTAGATTGATCCAACAGTTCGAGTTCACCATTGTACCCATATTTTGTGTGTAACGTTAGATTGATCCAGTAATTTTAGTTCATGAAAACGTTTTTTTTAAAAAAACATGTCGTTGATGAGAGTTACTTAATTTAAATGAACTTATTACTGAATGTTCAGCCAAAACTTTCTTCCAGCTATATAATTACTAAAAGGGAAACGGAGAAGATTATGGTGTCGTCCATAGAGAAGAATTTTGTAGACGATAGGTTTGCACAATAGCGATTTATATTATTCATAAAAAAACTGGCAATTCCGTGACTACTGGGTGTGCTCATGCCTCAGTATTTCTAATGTACGTCGGATATATGAACTTCTGTACTTTTTTCTTTTCATTTTTCCTTCGAACAGAACGACTGGCTAGCCGAGTCGCCAGTGATGCAATGAGTGTTTCTGTAGACAAAATGTTTTTTCATCATATGATGCCAAACGATTTCACGACTGAAGAGATTTCCGATAATCTTGGATATGTTCAGAGAAAGAAAATAAAAACCTTGTAACAATATTTCAGCAAAAACAGACAATAGGATGTTCATGACAGAGCTGACGATCGTTTCAAATTGATTTTCCGAATCTGTGGCCGATGATTTTTTCTTTGCATGTTAGGCACTACGATAATGTTCACACCTGGTTGTACGCATTATTTGTATTCTTGTAACTTACTGTTTTCAAACTTGTGTATTATGTACGTCGTTAGTAGCTGGTACCATTCAAATTTAATGAATGTTACAATATTTTTTCTCTTAGTACTTTGCCTTGCTATTTAATTTGTAATTGATGCCAACAGAAAATAATTACATAAAGTAAGTAGCAAGTAAAACAGAAGCTGTTGGTTCAGTTTAAATCTTTCATCTGTGTACAGTTTCGCTAAATGGTAGAAAGTATTGTATCATCTGTTTCGCTGTAAGTAAGAAGCATTGTTGTATATTCAAGGGTTCGTGTGTAAAGTCTCACTGTTCTGTAGTAGGTATTGTTTTATGTCATATTAACTGTGTTCGAAGTTTCACACCTTAGTAAGAAGCATTGTTGTATACTCAAGGGTTCGTGTGTAAAGTCTCACTGTTCTGTAGTAGGTATTGTTTTATCTCATATTAACTGTGTTCGAAGTTTCACACCTTAGTAAGAAGTATTGTTTTATCTTCTAATACCTGTGAAAAAGTTGGAATGAAAGATACATTACTAAGTTAAAATAATCCTGATACTCATGGCTGTCTTTGATTACATATTAATTCATAAAAATAACTAAAATTTCTTTCCCGTTTTTTTTTCTTTCAAAAAACTCCACCAGAGGATCTATAAAGAAAATTTGATTTGACTTTTTGATGTTTTCTAAACAGACATCTCTCAGCGTGTTCGAACAAAATTATTTTTAATTATATTCGTCGTAATACTTTTATTAGCAACTTTAATTTCCAAAGTTTAAAATTTTACTAATATTTTTTTAAATAACAAATGCTTTTATCTAATTATTTTGCATCCTTAAGGGATGCTACTCACAGTAAATGTTATCAAGTGAAATAATACAAGAGTAATCCCTGAATAATGAATAACGTAAGGATCTCCATTCTTTAAAACAAGTTCGGTATTAACAACAGTATTTTAACATCAGTTACTGAGAAGGAAGTATAATGTACCAGCAAAGTTAAAAACAAACAATCAACAACAAAAAAGGAATGATACCTTGGTAAAAAAATCATCGGCTAAATATTTGGATGAAAAAAAAGACATCAGTAATCAACATCAATCAAAGAAGCGAAAACAATACCACGAAACTGAAAAAGAAATGAAGGAACAACATGAAACACATCTGTAAAAAAATAACTAATAACCCTCTGTTTAAAAGAAAGAAAACACAAAAATGGTGAGTCAAACGCCAAGATAAATACGCAACAAACGAAAACTTGGATGAAAAATATAGATATTTATGAAAAAATGAAATACACCATTAAGTGTGTAAACATAGTGAAACCAAAGGGAAGTTAAATAATTATTTTATGTTACTAAGCAACCCCATTAAGTGTGTAAACATAGTGAAACCAAAGGGAAGTTAAATAATTATCTTATGTTACTAAGCAACCCCATTAAGTGTGTAAACATAGTGAAACCAAAGGGAGGTTAAGTCATTCTTTTATGTTACTAAGCAACTCCATTAAGTGTGTAAACATAGTGAAACCAAAGGGAGGTTAAGTCATTCTTTTATGTTACTAAGCAACCCCATTAAGTGTGTAAACATAGTGAAACCAAAGGGAGGTTAAGTCATTCTTTTATGTTACTAAGCAACCCCGTTAAGTGTGTAAACATAGTGAAACCAAAGGGAAGTTGTTATTATATATATATATTTTTTATCGAGCAACCATGGACAATATAGTGGACTGAGAAGAAAATGTTTTTCAGGTGGTAATGGCTTGAAAATTAAATACCGACCCCTGCCATGGGTTCAGATACATTTAGTCAAAGGAAGATATAAGATTTAAAAACGAGATCTGATTTGTTAATTCGAGGGGATTGTGTTTTCATGTACAGACAGAAACTAGATTAGAACCAAACATTGGTTACAATATACGCTAGTACACTGTAGTTGATTGATGGTAATGTGTGTTGTAAAAGCTATTTTAATCAATAAAGAAGAATCAGACAAATAGTGATTTCATGTATAATTGGAGTTGTTAACGGCTTTCTAGGATTAGTACGACGTTTCTGGAGCATTGGGGTGAGAAACGGTTTTCTAGGGGCAGTGGGACATTTCTGGGCTGTTTGGGTGTGAAACGCTTTTTTTTTTAGAGTTAGTGGGACGTTTCTGGAGCATTGGGGTGTGAAACGGTTAGTGGGTGGTTGAACACGTGAATGAAGCCCACCATAAATGTTGTTAACATGAGGGAACAATGTGAAACATTTCAGGCTTATTTTTGTAAAAGAAAAATGTTGATACAGTTTAACAAGTTCAAATACTTATTATAAAAAAATACTTTTCGCTAGACAATATTTTCATTGATAGATGTGTTTTTTTACGTATAAGACAGTGAAAAGACAAATTGTTCACGGGAAAAATGATTTTGAATATATAAGCATATGAGTAAAACTTAAACAATTGCATCTATAAAAGAGCGTGACCTAAAGATCTGATGGTATATTTGTTCGCATCTTGTTACCAATAAACACTTTGCACTTTGGAGCGGTAGGTGCGTTCTAATTGTGGCTTTAAAATCCCACCATTTAATTCCTTTCTACAACGCGACAATGAGCTTAGGATTTATTCCTTTCTACAACGCGACAATGAGCTTAGGATTTATTCCTTTCTACAACGCGACAATGAGCTTAGGATTTATTCCTTTCTACAACGCGACAGTAAACTTAGCATTTATCTCTTTCTACAACGCGACAATGAGCT
>NW_013668256.1:97090-104192 GCF_000517525.1 Limulus polyphemus
TTTCTACAACGCGACAATGAGCTTAGGATTTATTCCTTTCTACAACGCGACAATGAGCTTAGGATTTATTCCTTTCTACAACGCGACAGTAAACTTAGCATTTATCCCTTTCTACAACGCGACAGTAAACTTAGCATTTATTCCTTTCTACAACGCGACAATGAGCTTAGGATTTATTCCTTTCTACAACGCGACAGTAAACTTAGCATTTATCTCTTTCTACAACGCGACAATGAATTTAGCATTTAACCCTTTCTACAACGCCACAATGTACTAAGCATTTATTCTTTTCTACAACGCGACAATAAACTTAGCATTTATTCCTTTCTACAACGCGACAGTAAACTTAGCATTTATACCTTTCTACAAAGCGACAATGAACTTAGCATTTATTCCTTTCTACAACGCGTAAGTAAACTTAGTATTTATCCCTTTCTACAACGCGACAACAATGAACTTAGGATTTATTTATTTCTACAACGTGACAGTAAACTTAGCATTTATCCCTTTCTACAACACGACAATGAACTTAGCATTTATCTCTTTCTACAACACGACAATGAACTTAGCATTTATCCCTTTCAGAAAAGGATAAATGCTAAGTTTACTGGGGCGTTGTAGAAAGGGATAAATGCTAAGTTCATTGTCGCGTTGTTACAACGCGACAGTAAACTTGGCATTTTTGGTTATTGTTAGAAAATTCTGAAACGTTTTGTATGAAACTTTTGTCTTATTAAGTTTGTTTGTAATTAAGCACAAAGCTACACATTGGGCTATTTGTGTTCTGCCCACCACGGGTATCGAAACCCGGTTTCTAGGGTTGTAAATCCGCAGAGACACCGCTATGTCGCTGGGTGGCATTTTGTGTTAGGAATAATTAGATCAATCGCAGTTATACAAAATAATAGCTATTGTTATGCGAGATTATAACTAATATTCTCTGATTTATGTGAGTTTATAATTACTGTTGCCTAAGTTATGCAAGATTATGACCAATATTATTTAAGTTACGCGAGTTGTTGCAGGAAATGCAAAGCAACAATAAAACTCCCGTATTTAACTGGCTGACAAGGGATAAATAAGCAAACACGCTCTGGTTGAATCAGAGATCGCTTATTAAAATGTATATTTTAAATTTATTTCCTCAGTTTGAAATTAAGAAGATACAAAATTAAAAGAAACTTGTTAACCAAGAACCTGGTTAAGGTTTGTCCAATCAAGATCTTGGATTGAATATAAGAAAATACAATGTGAAAAGATACTGGCAGCTGGATAAGGTGTGACCACATATACTTCTTGTTTACAGTGATTTGTCCGAAACGTTTACCTGTTTCTTTTGGCTTATAGTGATTCATATGAAACGTTGACGCCCCCCCCCCCCCCAGTGGCACATCGGTGTGTCTTCGGACTTACAACGCTAGAAACCGTTTCGATACCCATGGAGGCAGAGCACAGATAGCCCATTGTGTAGCTTTGTGCTTAACTTCAAACAAAAAATATCGAAACGTTGACCACATATCCTTGATTGATTCGAAAACATTGACTACATGTTCTGTTTATTTTTTTTTGCTTAGTATTCTTTTTGATTGGGTTAACCGAGATATTAGAGGAATAAAGAGTAATAATTCAACCTATGTACTTATTAGGTTAACTTTCATGACTGTATATTAAGGTAACAAAACCACGGTTTAGTCTATACGTTATAGTTGATTTGACTTATGACCAGAAACTTTGTTCACCTTATATTAAAGTCTGTTCTAGTAAGAAAAGAGTTGGAAAATGTGTGACATCTTTGATTTCATGTCTAGGGCGGATATGGTGATATTATATCAGTGAAAAATATGTTAATATGAACACTGCTTGTTATTGGTGTTATACTGTAGTAAAAATGTTGAAATCCTCTCAAGGATATTGCATAAGTAGAGGGTCCCTAATCGTTGAAAGAAGACAAGTAGTGTATAAGCTAAGCGAACGAAAATACTAGTGAGATTAGCTTCTGCCATTTTGCAGAAGATACTGTAATTTTGACAGTATTTTCCAGGGGGGGGGGGACAACTATACACGAGAAACTAGTGAGTCTCCGCTTCTAAATTTTGAGGTACATGTTATTTGTTGGGTAAGTAAAATAAACGGAATTGCATGAGACTAAAAAAAGTAACCCAAAAAAAATCTGGCATGCCAAATATATTTTATCGAAATTGCAGGAAACTAAATTGTAGGATGATGCATTGTTTTAAAGTAGACATGTCGTGCGAACTGGTGAAGAGTTTCCAAGACTAGCGTGATGGAACGAAAGTGGAGCAGAGCAAACAACAGAAAACAAAAAACTGTCGTTATTATTCACGTAAAGGAACTGCTAATCCGTCACGGCTAATGAGAAAAACTAAAGCAACTTGTATTCCTGTTTTGTATTAAAGTTGAATTCAGATTGTGTCTGTACTTGGTAGTAAAGCCGTGCTGTTGGATTATCAATGTGATACGTGTACTGATGAGAAAACGAACTCAAGACTATTTCAAATGCAGATTGCTCGTAAATCAAATTTGGCCTTTTCTTTGTTTCTCCTGTTTTCGGAAATGAAGAAGAATGATACAGCATACAAATATAATTCACAGACTTTTCCAAAACTTGATAATATAAATCGGTAGTTTATTATGGATTTAGGTATTAACTCAGAAGCGGAACGGTTCTTCTACTCTAAATGTAGAATGAAAATTAAAAGTTGGCAGCTGCATGTTTATGATTTAAAAAACAAAACAAAAAAAGAAACTGATGGTTTGAACATCCGCGTCAGACGATAGTTCAGTTGTAGTTAGTGTTTCGAAAGTCTTCTAAAACATCCAAACAAATTATGAACTCAAGTGTGTTTTGAATGGGAAAGACATGTTTTTTTTTGTGTGTGTGTACGTTTTTGATTTTTAGTTCAAAGGTTTTGTACATCAACGGTTGTGGTCATGATCTCTCTCTTCTATGTTAATTGATTGTTTGATAAATATATCCAGGTTGGATTGGTAACAAATAAACTTTCAAATATACCCAGAAGTATTCCCACCTTGGAACATTTCTTGGCAAATTTATGTGGAAACTCTGAATTTTCAGTAATGTCCAACGAAATAAAGGTTGGAATTACTCTTCCTACTTGTGCACTGAAAGGGGTACACGGTTATTTAACTTACTCGAGTTATTGTACGTGAATGTACGTAACTGCTAAATCAGTACACAAACTGTCCTTACCGAGAATGCAAGGACAACTTTTATCACATCCGATTTAATCCCATTATTGTATATATACACTTTTTGACACTTCTGTAGCTATTATCGGATCATTTGCTGATAAGCTTATTAACATATCAAACACAAGCGAATCACATTTCGTGAAACGACAGTATTATTACTACGAATCTTTAACTTTCCTAAAGGCTGTAGGCTTAATCAATATGTACGTCATTCAAATGATACATCAAATAATGACATTTATCTGTGTAACTTTTAACGCTATTCACGAACATACGTCAATAAAAGTGAACAATAATACATGAAAGAATTTACAAAACCACAGTACGCTTCTTCTGTTCAACAATATTCGAAGGATCTGTATTACAACGCTTACTAAATTTACATTGTTTATTTTCCTAGAATTATGTGTTAGTGATGACGACTTGTGATTATTTTCCATTGAAAGTTTACTGCTTCGTGTTTTACAAAGTGCCTAAGATCAATAAGACTTACATGAATAAGAGAGAGGCGCCATCTATTGGATGCAACCAGCTTAGACGTAAACGACTTTTGCTATATATAAAACGTATTAATTGTGAAGAGTGTTAGGTGGAGATTTCTGTTACATGACAACGTGTACACGTTTTTTTACGTTTATAAATACGAACTTTTTATATAAAGTTATGTTGAAAGTCAGGAATAAACGTACTTTATAGTGTTCTTGACTGTCGTGTATGCTTCCTTATATGGTGGTGGGCCGGGCGCGGCTAACTCGCCAGGACTTTCAGCCAGAGGGCTTAAAGCTGGAGGCAATTGCTCTGCACTAGCTGGCCTCACTCTCTAGTCATATCAGTTACCACCATTAAGGATGACTATGCACATATAACCTTTGTGTAGCTTTGCAGGAAAATTCTAAAGACAGAAGAACGCACGAACGAAACCTAAGATTGAATTTTAAATCTGGAAAGAAAAAAGACTGAATGGTTTATCACAGTCGCTGTCGTATTATAGACTTAACGTTGATGTAGTGACTACTTCGAGATAGAAACTTTACTGATGTTTTTTAGTTTGTTATATTCTTAACTTAAAATCAACAAGTGATTTCATGATTGGTTTCATGGAGAACTTAAGCCCTATGTATTCACGTGTTGCAATAACAACGTAAAATAATCGTTGGTAAGTATTGAAAGGTGTAGGAAATCCGACGGTGGAGTCCAGAATTTTCTCCTTTTATCTTATGGAATCCAGAATGCTCTCCAAATTTCTTGTGAAATCCAGGATATTCTTTTATTCTGTTATAGAGTCCAGAATGTTCTTCCACTTTCTTCTGAAGCTTAGAATACTTTTCCAATTCCTCGTGGAGTCCAGAATGTTCTTCCACTTTCTTCTGGAGCTTAGAATGTTCTTTCAATTCCTCGTGGAGTCCAGAATGTTCTTCCACTTTCTTCTGGAGCTTAGAATGTTCTTTCAATTCCTTGTGGAGTCCAGATCGTTCTTCCACTTTCTTCTGGAGTTTAGAATGTTCTCCCACACTTACGTGAGGTTCGGGTTTACTAACATTTGTTTCTGTTTTACCTTCCATTATTTTATTGAGATTGAAATGCCATCGATCATCTTTGTGAGAGTATTCATGTACAGGGATTACTACGTCTACAAATACAAGAGGACAATGAATAATTTATTTCTTAGATACATGGCGTTTTCTATAGGTTGCTATGCCAGCCTTTTTTAAAAATTTTCTATATGTTCTAAACTTCTTGTGTAGAATGAAGGAAGATTTTCGCTATTACAGAGCAGCGGAACAAAAGACTAATGACTACACTACTGAGATAGCAGCAAACTGGGATGTTATGTGACTGTTTAGATTTGTACCACTTTCTGTATACATAGTAAATAATGTTGCACATCCATATATAAATCAATCCACATTAATTATCAAAACAAGCTTTAACAACTACAAGGGGCAAAAAGAACGCTGCATATATTAAAAAGATCACCAGGGCACAGGCTATAATGTGAGATACAAGATGTGTTTTGGGTTTTGGAGGTGAATGCGAAATAAGGCCCACATTACGGTGGGGATAGATACATTGTCTACCAGTCTTAACATCCGTTCGCTAGTCCCACAGGTTAAAAAATAAACATAAATAAGAAAAGTTAGGAGACCAAGACGTGGGTGCTGAAGCCCACAACGCTACACACTTATATCACATCCTGTGGGAAGGCGACTGCTGTCCAAAGAAATATAAAATGAAAATAAGGTCCTACTATTTCGATAAAAGAAAAATGATTTTCCAATATGCTGTTTACCCTTTTCTAATAGCAATATGCCATATTCTTCTGTTGTAGGTATAGTAACTTCACAGCTGCTCAGATTCTGTAAAATTTATAATAAGTTACGATATTTCGTTATTAATGTTGAAGTATTGATGCAAACATTAATATCTAATAGATTTAATAAACGTTAAATAAATTTTTTTAAATATTTTTGCTGGAAATTTTCGATAAATATTTTAAGTTTTCATTAAAGTCGTTTAAACAACTCGGCATTATTTTCATGCGTGTATGAACATCATTATCACACAAATATAAAAACTCTTATAAAGAGGTAGATAAATTCTGAAAACTAGTAAATAAGTAAACTTAATGGGTGAAGGTTTGGAGTTATTCTAGTTTAGATAACTTGGTTGAGTTTTTACACTAGTATAATTTGTCTACTGTACTGCTATTTAACGTATTAATTTCAGCTTTTACTGCTCTAATCGGATTGGAATGTCAACGTCAGGGGGTTAAGGTTCCCTTTCTTACCCAGTCAATAAAGGTTTGTAATAAATAAGCCATTTTGTAATTACATATAACATATAATTTATTTGCGTGTCGTAACACTCGCTTATCTAAGAAACTTGGGAACTCGGCATTTCCTGGTAGTTATTGCGCTCGACTTGCAATCTGCGGGTCGCAAGTTTAAATCCCGTCACCGAGCACGCTCGCCCTTTAAGCTGTAGGGGCGCTGTAATGTAACGGTCAATATCACTATACGTAGCCCAAGAGTTGGTTATGGGTAGTGTTGACCAGCTGCCTTCTTTCTTGTTTGTAAGTTACTTCTAAATTATGGACTGCTAGCATAGATGGCCCTAGAGCAGCTTTGCGCGAAATTAACAGACAAACAAACTGTGAAGCTTGTGTACAGAAAACACATCTCGACTGCCACTACTGCTTTTTACGTGTTTGCGTACGCTACGCAATGGAACGTATATACAGATATCTTTCAATCTCTTTATGAAAGTAATCTTATAAATCTTATATTTCTGCAAATACAGAAATTGTGTACTTCATATGTATAATGAAGAAATCGTGTGACTGTATTACAGTCTGGTTGTCATCGTGTTTCAACTATTCAGACCCCACCCCCCCAGTGGCAAAGCGGTATTCTGCGGACTTAAAACGCTAGAATCCGGGTTTCGATACCCGTGGTTGGGCAAAGCCCAGATAGCCCATTGTGTTGCTTTGTGTTTATCTTCAGACAAACAAACGAAATCCTTTCAGATCTACCCTACCTATATCCCATAAATTGCTCCGTTTTTAATGTATTCTACGGAACTTAAATAATCCGCTAGAATCCGGGTTTCGATACCCGAGGTGGGCAAAGCCCAGATAGCCCATTGTGTTGCTTTGTGTTTATCTTCAGACAAACAAACGAAATCCTTTCAGATCTATCCTACCTATATCCCATAAATTGCTCCGTTTTTAATGTATTCTACGGAACTTAAATAATATAAAATATTTCAACGTATATTGGTATACTGTTCCACTTTACATGATTATTAATTCACGGATACGTGTACTTTTAACAAGTATGAACAAAAACCCTAGAACTAGAAAAGGAAA
>NW_013668256.1:104860-123849 GCF_000517525.1 Limulus polyphemus
TTTTGTTTAAAACAGTGTATTAGAAAAATGCCAAAATTTTATTATACTTCTATATTTAAGTTATTAACCACTAATATATATGATGAGATTACCACAATACTGCAAAATTCAACTTAAAGAAAACTGAAAGTGTATATTGTGGGTCATCTTGATTCTGACCAGACCCCCAACATAAATGTATCCTTATAGTAGGCTATGGATTTAAAATCCATAAAGCTGGTTATTTATGACAACTGTCAAACAAGGTTTCTATAAAATAAGGCCATTATAAGCAGTCATAACAAAGAACACTTGTTGAAGAATGAGATTGTCTACATACATAAATAAAAGTGCCCCAAAATCAGCAGTGCCCCTGATGGCTCAACAGTAAGTCTCTGGGTTTATAATGCTAAAAGTGGGGTTTCGATACTCGTTGTGGGTAGAGCATAGATAACCCATTGTGTGGATTTGTGTTTAACAACAAACGGACCCATTTGCCGCATTTATAATCAAGTATTTTTTTTATCTTTTGTATACATTACTGGATGTTCTTCTGCGGGTTTTTCGAAAGCATTCTGTTTCAAGGGTAAAAGTAACAAATATTTTTATTTCTTGCTTTTTGAAGTTCATGTGCCGTGCTGTGTTGTAGCCTACAGATGCATAATTCTTCTAGTGATTCATGGCATGTGCACGTTTTACTGACGTAGCAACATTACGTTAAGCGTTTTTTGTGCGATGTCATTTTAGTGTCTACTGACGAACTGACAGACAACACATTAGTGCGAGTGTTTAAAACTAGTGACCCCTCCATGCGGCCTACGGTCCCCTTTCGAGGAAATGAAACCTTAAAACTACAAAAGATAAAAACAGTTATTCTAATGACTTGCTCATCCAGAAAACTTGACACACGGTAGTGTATCATGCAGCCAAAACAACCTGCAAGACACACTGTGTGTTATGAACACAAGTGATAGTTTAGCGATTTTCCACCTCCTGTAGCTCGGACTGTAGTAATCCAAACTAATATATATTTTCAGTGGATGTGCTCTACTGGACTCTTACTTCACATACCAAATTACAAGGCAATCCATTAGTAAATACACGAAATATAAAATCTCCAATTTTGATTGATTTTTTCCTTTTTTTCCTTTGCACCGAAAGTACGGAAAATGTATTTGATAGAAAAGCATACTTAACTTTTATGGAATTTTTTTTACAATTTTATACATTGACAGATCTTTAAAACCTACAATTAGGTGTCAAATTTGGTCTAAATATGAGCAACTTGCAAAGTTATTCAACAAAAACCGCTGAAAGTTTACCAAAAGTTTTGCAGACGCCTACGCAAAAACGTCACGTGAGCTATCGGTCTGAAATCCTTATTACAGCTTCATCTAAGAGTAAAAGTGGACCCTTTTTAGTTTTTTGTCATTCGGATAATAGGCGGCTGGCTTAACGCAGCAAAACTATAAGGTGAAAGGACGTGTGGATACATGTATTGGTTAGGCCAAGCAAACTAGATTAGCAGATTCTAGATCAACTTTTCAGAAGAATCATATGGGTGGACGGTTATTATTCGTTGCCAACTTTTAAGCACAAATCTTGATACTTGATCCTACGGTTTTCTAGTTATCCTACTTTTATTTGTTTTCTTGATACTTGATCCTACCGTTTTCTAGTTATCCTACTTTTATTTGTTTTCTTGATACTTGATCCTACCGTTTTCTAGTTATCCTACTTTTGTTTGTTTTCTTGATACTTGATCCTACCGTTTTCTAGTTATCCTACTTTTGTTTGTTTTCTTGATAGTTGATCCTACCGTTTTCTAGTTATCTTACTTTTATTTGTTTTCTTGATAGTTGATCCTACCGTTTTCTCGGTATCCTACTTTTATTTGTTTTCTTGATAGTTGATCCTACCGTTTTCTCGGTATCCTACTTTTGTTTGTTTTCTTGATAGTTGATCCTACCGTTTTCTTGTTATCCTACTTTTATTTATTTTCTTAATAATTGATCCTACCGTTTTCTAGTTATCTTACTTTTATTTGTTTTCTTGATACTTGATTCTACCGTTTTTCGTTATCCTACTTTTATTTATTTTCTTGATACTTGATCCTACCGTTTTCTAGTTATCCTACTTTTATTGATTTTCTTGATACTTGATCCTACCGTTTTCTAGTTATCCTACTTTTATTTATTTTCTTGATACTTGATCCTACCGTTTTCTTGTTATCCTACCTTATTTGCTATTTGTGAAACTCCTGTGTTTCCTTCCTATCTGCTCATGTGATAAAAGAGACAGAAACATTAAATCTGTTGCAAGAAACAGAATGCACCGTCTAGTGGTCTTTAATATAGGACTTCCTTGGGGATATTTTAGGAATAATGAACGGTGGCCTCTCAATCAGATGTATTCCATGATGGGATTCACCAGTTTCCTGGCGTTTCTGCTGAATCTAAGATTACCTTACTAATATATATTATTTGAAAAATGGCAGAATCTAGTGGGGGGGGGGGGGAGATTGGAAAATTTTAATTAGATAGTTGAGCAAAATCGTAGTTAGTGATGCGTTCAACTCCGGATGGTGAGAATAAATCGGAACCAGAACCGGAATCATTTGTCTTTTACCGTGATTAATTTCAATTTCTTTTAGTGAGATGAAAGGGAATTCAAAATATGGAACGTACACGTCAGTCTGTGATTCTGGCTCTGTAAGCCAATATGATTGGTTGAAAATAACGGGTTATTCAAGTATTGGGAGTTAATTGATGATCCAAGAAGTTTCCGTCTTAATGTAAGGGTTGGCGAGTACGAGCTTTCTCTGTCCACGTGAAAGTGATGGATTTAGTCCAAGAAGTGTTATCAGTAACTGTCTAATAACATTTCTCGATGCTATGGATGAAGCGCCAAACATTTCAGCGTCTCCTCGATCACTCGTATATATAAAATTCCATTTGAAACAGCTGGGCTCATCATCTATATTATTGATATTTGTTATGATTTATGTTGATTACTGGTTGTAAAAGCAGTTTAAATGCTGATATGGGAAGCTTTACAGTCAAAGAGCAACCAGGCTTACCCTTGTGGTTAGCGTGAGGGACTGCATATCGTAAGGTCCAATGTTTGAACCCGCGATCTGCTGCTGAACACGCTTCGCATTTTTTCTGTTAATTACAAATCACTGGTTACCGTGTTGTCATAGTTAACAGGTGTCTGAACATCTTGTATTGGTCATTTACAAATTTTCCCAGTTCTAATCGTACTGATGAACCACTTATTCCGTTGACTTTCAATTAACCGGACATCTTGACTTAAAGGTCACTGACTTTTTATTCTGTGGACTTAGACAACTGGACATTTTATGCTCTAAATTTACATAAGACTAGAAATATTATCGTCTTTAGTAACCCTGGGTCCCATTTTTAATTGACAATTTTTACTTGTACCCATAAACCTATTGATGTTTTTTGTTTTGAAAAAAAAATGTTTCTGTGTAAATGAAAAGTAGTATTACAAAATTAAATGTTTTAACTTATATAAATATAACTTTACGGGAAAATGTTTTTTATTCTGTACATCATATTTTGTTAAAATATTTTTATGAAATTTCGGACATAACTCGCAGATTCCGGTTTGAAAAATGCTTGTCTAGACTTAAGATAACTGGATATTTTATTCTACTCCAAAGCTACTACTATATTTATCCTTAACGAGTCTATATATACACGTCCCTACATATAACTGAGCATATCTTTATATGTGCCTCAAGATGTCCTTTATGTATATCCTTAACTCATCTACTATTATATCCCTACATGGTTTTACGCTTAATAATTGGTTTTATTGATACTTTCACCAGTCAAATGGTGTCGAATGACCCGCACGTTGCAAAGAAGTTTTGTGTATTATCACGTACCTCTCTCTCTCTCTCTCTAGCAAGTCTTATAGAGCTTAGAACGCTAACTTTTGGTGCTCGGTCCCTTTAAGTGAACATAGCGCAGATAACCCATTGAGCAGCTTTGCGCTAAAACAAACACAACAAATATATTAACCCATATAATTTCCTTGATGCACAAAACATTTGAAAAATTTGACATATGTAAGCGGGCGTGGGGAAAATGTCAGTAGTTGATATTAAAGTACCCTTGTTGTTGTCACTTAGAAATAGCTTGTGTCAGTATTGGGTAGTTGGTACACATGGTACACCGAACTCATTTGTTTACTTGGAGAACTCAAAGAGAACGACGAAGACAAAATATTGATGAGACTTTTGTGGTTCGTTAAGAAATTCTGGCCTGGCATTGACCTGGTGATTAGGGTGCTCGGCTTGCAACCTGCGGGTTTAAAGTTCGAATCCCAACACCGAACATGCTTGTCTTTCCAATTGTGGGGACAATCATTTCTAATTTTAGTTGGTAACAGAGTTGGCGGTGGGTGGTGCTTCCTAGCTACCTTCCATCTTGTCTAACACTAATAAATTAGGGACGTATTCGAAATTCCCAAAATAAACAATTAGGAACCTCCAACATAGCAAGCTGTTGACTGAAGAGGGAAAGCCTTTTCGTAGTTTTTTACTTTCATGTTCTGTACAAACAGTATAAACTAATCGTGTGGAGTCGTTAAAAATATTCAAGTCTGGGGGTTATCGAACACACGAGCTCCTAGTAAAAGTAACAATCGTGGAATGTAAAATGTATTTACGTAAAGAAGTTTTCATAGCATTTGTGCATTTCACCAATCGGACTAAGATGTTATAAGTCACTCCCGCCCCCTAGTGGTTCAGAGGTATGTCTGAGGGCTCAAGACTTTAATAATTGGATTTCGTTACCTGTGATGAGGACAGCAAATATAGTCCATTGTGTAGCTTCATGCTCAACAAGAAATAAAATACCACTGTTTATATACACATGCATATAAACGAAGTAAGAGAGATGTAAGGGGCCAGTCTGTTGTGGAGTCATTCAAATAGTTTAATGTAACAACAGAGTTTTTAGATTTGAAAGTGAGCAAGGTTTAATATTTCCACACTGCAAAAATCAGCTAACAGATAAATGGAGTTTATAATATTTTTACAATGACAAGCCAAAACCACGGATATAAAATAACCTCGGTCACCTACTTCTCTCTCTCTCTCTCTCTCTCTGTTTTCAGTTTGCGTTTAAGCCTATATCTGTAAATGAACATTTGGTGGAGGTAGTTTTATATATTTAAAATTTACAAAATATCACATCAGTATTTAGCATGGTAACGTTGAACAACAAGTAGAGTTTGATAATGCTGTTAAACTCAAAATGTTAATGAGATCCTGACATATCTTCGGCCAGTCCTATGAAAGTGATTCCAGGGTATCTTTAGTGTTTGGTCACTTGACATGAGCATTCCATGAAGATGTAGGCCACTTCATCCTGCTAATCCCTCTCTTCAAGAAAGGTAACGACTAGTTTAGTATTGTGGGGGCGGGCATTATCGTAAATTAAGCTGAAATCAAAGCCAATTGCGCCAGCAAGGGATGGTAGAATGTGGTTTCTATTATTTCGAATGACCACTGTGACGTGTAGCCTTATGCCAAGGCATAGTTTGCAACTACTTATGTTAACCAAGTGTAGAAAACATGCGTGAAAAACGTATGATAAATTCGTGAATGTACTGGATAAAGATATATTTTCCTTCTAATTATGTAAAGGTAAACCTGGAAGTTTTAAATTAATTTACATTTAAATTATGATTAACTTTTAATGGTTCTGTGCATTATATATACTACATATAAATACTTGCTGAAGAAGGAGGGATGTTTAACTAACAGCTGAAAACCTTTATTTTAAAATGTTTATGGTAATAGTGTATTTGGAACAGCACAAGATCACACCAATATACATATATAACATTTTATTAACCTTCCTTGGTCATCACGTTTTATCTTAACTTTGGACTTCAATCTCAACAACAACTTTATTAAAAAGACTGTTTTCATACAAACTACTCCACTTTTTCCACGTTATTCGTAAACTTAGATTTGACAGAAGAATAGATCGTGGTGGTTTTTTAGGATTAGATGATCATGATTCACTGTAGTTGCTCATTATATGGATCGCCTGATTGTTCTTCTGTAATAGTATTTAATTTTATTCCTCCAGCATGCAATAAAAATGGCTGTAAATATTGTAATAATACTTGGGAAGTATTACTAAACGCACCATTTGGAATTATTTAGGGTAGTTGTTTTAGTTTATTTGACTACCTAGCTGTATAACTGTTGACACTCAATCGTTTTATTGTAGTCTGTGGTTATTATGGAGCCTCATGATACTACATGTATACGTGTATAGCTGCGTTCAGGCCGTGGGTGTAATTTAATGTTTATATGGCAGGTATGACACATGTACCATAGCGATTATTAACTTATTGTTGCAGCTGTGTCGATATCGTGTATCATTGTTTATGTATCGGGTTCCTGCCCTTTCGAACACTAACGTTGTAGACAGGATCACAGTTTTTGTTGTTGTTTTTTTACTACTGCATGATCGATTTCGGCCATGTTACACAAACGTCTGAAATGTTATTAAAACGTCTAAAACGTTATATAAATGTCTAGGTTGTCTTCCACAACAGAAATCTTTAACAGATAGCACCAAGCTCAGTTTCGAGCATGGGATCGGCAATCAGGGTGATTGCTGATGGTAAGTGTTGAATTATAGCCAATACTTCGTGATTGCGAATTCTATTCATACTTCAGATAGAGTAGCCATCCTTCAAGCTGACTACAAGTAGTGCCAAGAATCGTGCAAGCAGGAGATGGCGTAAATGACGACGATTCTAGACGAAAGCCAGATAGAAATTTTGCAGGTATATATTTTGTTTATAAAATATTTAGTTCCAGATTAAGTATCTAACGGCTCACCAGAGTTTAGTGGAAGAGGGTCACAGAAATGTCATGACCAAAACTTCATCATAAATGGAGGGGTGAAAGATATATTAATATAATCAATTTATAATTGTTAATTAACACGTTTTCAACTTTGTAGAGTGTGGAGAATTTCACTGTAAGATGAAATCTGGCCAGCTGCAGCAAAACAGTAACCGGCCTTTCTCTGGCCAGCTGCAGCAAAACAGTAACCGGCCTTGCTCTGGCCAGCTGCAGCAAAACAGTAACCGGCCTTGCTCTGGCCAGCTGCAGCAAAACAGTAACCGGCCTTGCTCTGGCCAGCTGCAGCAAAACATTAACTGGCCTTGCTCTGGCCAGCTGCAGCAAAACAGTAACCGGCCTTGCTCTGGCCAGCTGCAGCAAAACAGTAACCGGCCTTGCTCTGGCCAGCTGCAGCAAAACAGTAACTGGCCTTGCTCTGGCCAGCTGCAGCAAAACAGTAACCGGCCTTGCTCTGGCCAGCAGAGAGAACGAAGGGGAAATATAATAAACGATATTTAAAATGGTTATTTGTGTAAATCAACACAACTTTAAAAAAATCATATAGCTATCTATCTATATACGGCTTTACAACTTAGTAAACTATAAAGCCTGCATATATATATACTACCCAACATGCATTGCATGTATACAACTCATGCGGTTACAATATCCAGTCCATGCATCATTCCAGTATAGTTCAGTAGTCCCACCAATCCAGTGTTTAGACTCCCCTTATAGCTACAGAATATAAATATAGTAGCTATATATATTTTACAAACATAAACATAACATGTGGTATGTTGATCACCATACATCATAGTGATCATACATACAGTACCACTATCAATGATATCAGGAGCAACAGTCATCCAATCTGCATGAAGCCAATCCAAAGGTTGTCATTGTTTCCCGAGAGAGTATCATACACCAACTATGTATTTCATTAAACTAAACTGTTTTATTAAATAGGAAAGTACTACTATTATACAGACTTATGTCCATGATGGACATAAAAAAACCTAAAGAATCAAGATTATTAAAATTGTTAAGTTAAAAAGAGGAACAGAGATCTTCCAAAAAATACAGAAACAAGATAGGTACCTTAAAGTGAAATTACAATCGCAAAGAAAACAAACAAACAAGCTTAAGCCTTGAGACATGGCGTTGTTATAATTTTATCAAGCTAGAAATTCCTGTTTTGACTCCATGTATAAAGCTGTAATATTTAGGAGAGTTGAAATATGGATTTGTACCTTAAGGAAATAATGTCAACAATATCTCTCAAACGTTAACCTTGATTGTTTACTTTTTGTGATTGCATTTTGACTTTAAGCTACCTATCTTGTTTCTGTATTTTTTTATTTTTGAAGATCACTTATTCCCTCTTTATAAATCAACAATTTTTAATTATCCTGTTCGTACTGGGGTTTCCAATGACAGTTGCATGGCAACTAGGCTTACGTGTGTGTACGTTTTTATAAGCGTACCATTTGTTTTCGTACAAAGTTTGATTGCTTCTTTTGAACTATTATGTTTAATTCTGTTGTATATACGAAAATGGACTGCACATTACTGCTGCGTTAGTATTGTATTCTGTTGTCTGTACGAAAACGGACTGCACATTACTGCTGCGTTAGTATCGTATTCTGTTGTCTGTACGAAAACGGACTGCACATTACTGCTGCGTTAGTATCGTATTCTGTTGTATAAACGAAAATGGACTGCACATTACTGCTACGTTAGTATCGTATTCTGTTGTCTGTATGAATAATGTTAATCCATTGCATATGAGGATTATTATTCTGCTTGTATGAACAAAAGTCGTATAATGGTATTTGTATGAATAAGATTGGGTATCTGTTGTCTATATGAACAAAGGTCGTATAATAGTATTTGTATGAATAAGAGTGGGTATCTGTTGTCTATATGAACAAAGGTCGTATAATAGTATTTGTATGAATAAGAGTGGGTATCTGTTGTCTATATGAACAAAGGTCGTATAGTGGTTTTTGTATGAATAAGATTGGGTATCTGTTGTCTATATGAACAAAGGTCGTATAGTGGTTTTTGTATGAATAAGATTGGGTATCTGTTGTCTATATGAACAAAGGTCGTATAATAGTATTTGTATGAATAAGAGTGGGTATCTGTTGTCTATATGAACAAAGGTCGTATAGTGGTTTTTGTATGAATAAGATTGGGTATCTGTTGTCTATATGAACAAAGGTCGTATAATAGTATTTGTATGAATAAGATTGGGTATATGTTGTGTATATGAACAAAGGTCGTATAGTGGTTTTTGTATGAATAAGATTGGGTATCTGTTGTCTATATGAACAAAGGTCGTATAATAGTATTTGTATGAATAAGATTGGGTATCTGTTGTCTATATGAACAAAGGTCGTATAATAGTATTTGTATGAATAAGATTGGGTATCTGTTGTCTATATGAACAAATGTCGTATAGTGGTATTTGTTTTCTATATGAACAAGGGTCGTATAGTGGTATTTGTTTTCTATATGAACAAGGGTCGTAGTGTCATGTTTGTATGAATACGAATTGCTGTCTTTTTGTATGTAGGAATAAAGGTGTGTATTCGAACTGTAAAAAAAAAATATTTTTGACAAACATGGAAGAAAACCTGAAACCATTGTTGTACGTAAAATAGTGTAATGCCGTTATCAGTTTATGGCTATGTTTAACAGTGTAAAACTTTAATGGAGTCGTAAATCGGCCACGTTTGCCAGAAATTAGAAACTTGCAATATGCACGCGAAGTTTCGAATGTCTCAGATAGGCTTTGGTCAATAATGGATAGTTGTACTTGGAAGGAAGGGGATAAAAAAAAGAAACATAGAGACGCCAATAATGGAATATCCGGGTTTCGATAGTGGTGAAGTGTACACTTATTTATTATGCTAGTCAAACAAAAGCATCCCAACGCCACAGTTAAACGTTCGTTTCACGTTCATGTTACCGTTACACGTTGTTCCTTCATATCATTCTAATGGACAACATTTCTTTATTCCAACACTTCGTGATACGCTAACTGCCAACGGAGCGAGGCTGTTTCTGTTGGAATAGATGTGATAACGGACATTTGCTTGCTATGGAGGCAGTCTATCCGGCGGATACGATGAAAGAACGGACGGTTTTTACTCTCAATAAGTAGCGTTGGCGGCATCAGGCACGCGCTGCATTTTTCTTTGTGTAGTTGTAAAATATTATAGACATGTTGAGACGGCATCAGAAGCTGTAGTACACTTTATAGACACTAGCTTGCTCCACGTGTTGAGACGGCATCAGAAGCTGTCGTGCACTTTATAGACTACATTGCTCCACGTGTTGAGACAGAATCAGAAGCTGTAGTATACTGTATAGACACTAGCTTGCTCCACGTGTTGAGACGGCATCAGAAGCTGTAGCACACTTTATAGACTACCTTGCTCCACGTGTTTAGACGGCATCAGAAGCTGTAGTACACTTTATATACTACCTTGCTCCACGTGTTCAGACGGCATCAGAAGCTGTAGTACACTTTATATACTACCTTGCTCCACGTGTTCAGACGGCATCAGAAGCTGTAGCACACTTTATAGACTAGCTTGCTCCACGTGTTGAGACGGCATCAGAAGCTGTAGCACACTTTATATACTACTTTGCTCCACGTGATCAGACGGCATCAGAAGCTGTAGCACACTTTATAGACTACCTTGCTCCACGTGTTGAGACGGCATCAGAAGCTGTAGTACACTTTATAGATACTAGCTTGCTCCATCTATTGAGACGGAATCAGGAGCTACGACATACTCTAGATTACCTTGCTACACGTGTTGAGACGGCATCAGGAGCTGTAGCACACTTTATAGACTTTAGTAATATTATATGGCGCAACTTGGATTCATTGTAAAATAGTTTTCTGTTGTTGTTGTTTGTTTGTATGTTTAATCGTATTAGAGGGCGCCACTTGGATTGAATGTAAAATTGTTTTGGTTATACTGTTGTTCCTTTAATATGTAGTCATATTATAGGGCGCCATTTAGACTTAATGTAAAATTGTTTTTGTTGTTTTGTGTGTTTAATCACATTAGAGGGCGCCACTTAGTTTCAGTGTAAAATAGTTTTTTTTTATACTGTTGTTGTTCCTTTAGTGAGTCTAGTCGTATTATAGGGCTCCATTTGGTGTTAATGTAAAATTTTCTGTTTTTGTTTTAGTATGTTTAGTCATATTAGAAGGTGCCACTTGGCCTCAAGTGTATATCCCTTTTTATGTATAACTTGAGCAACTCGAGATGTTTCGATCTTGCTGTGAGGCTTCAATCAAGAAAATGTGTATATTGTAAGCTAAAGGAAACGCGTTGGCGTATTTGTCAAATCAGCAACAGCGTTCACTTATACTAACGTTGTATTTATACTCTGTAGAAAAGCGTTTCATCTAAACAGTGAATAAGTTGTTCTCGTCATTACGAAACAGTCTCTCTTAATTTTGCAATCTTCATGGAGCTGCACACACTTAATAATTATCAAAATGTATGCAAACAAGAAATATGACTGTATGAAGATGATAGTCACTGTTAGCACAGAATATTGTTGCGAAAAGTGATTTTAATGTAGTAATTTCATGTTAGCTAGTAAGAGCTGTGGGTTTTAATGATAACATTCAGGTCAGAAGGTTTAATAAGATAAGCTTGGAGCATCTACAAAATGTGAAGTAAAGTGTTCTAGCACATTCGAAACTAGAATATAAATACTAGATAGTTGTGAACTGTGAGGGATGATTTCAAGATGGAGAGTAAACCAGTCACCTTGAACAAGTACGCAAGTTGGTGTACGTTTGTTAACGTAGGCCTACAGCAAGCTGCGATAGTGTGCAAGTTTGTAGAAACGTTAAAGGAGGAAAAGTAATTTATTATCGTAACGTGGACTGAATAATGAAGTATGTTTATCTTTACTGTAATTTACACGTTGTCATAAACAAGTCTATTGAAAAGCAAATTATTCCGAAATGGAGAGGCATAGGAAAATAATTATTATTGATATGAAATGAGGTGTTGTGGGTCCACCCTGTGACAATATCATTGAGGTCACTTTATGTAATGCAAAATACACCCAACACTTTAAGCCAAAAATTACTTAGATATCTTAAAGAACAGCAGTTATTGGCACAAATGCAGCTCTTTTATTTAGAAGATCGAAATCTTAGCACAGCAAAGGTTGTTACACAAACGTAAGTTTGAGGTGCAAGGTCAGAATTTTGCACAAGTGGGTCAATTCACCATTGAAGGGTCCAAAAACTTTAAAAAAAGTATTAAAAGTTCCCTACACAAGGTAGCACTCAAGCATTACATACCACCTGCTCCCATGTCGCATATAAACAATAAAAATATTCAGCTGAAAAAAAGTTTAACATGGTCATGCTATATGTTACCAGTATGCCTAGTCTGCTACCAAATTGTATGCTGAACATAATCCTTTACATCATATGATAGGAAAGATGTGTCAGCGACTGCGTACTACAGGCTCATTTACGCGTAGACGTTGTGCGGGCAAGCCAAGGACAGCAACCAGTATTAACAGTGAAGCCAAAATTTTGGCATTTGTCACACGTGGGTATACTTTGAACACACCTGTTGAGTGTTTGCCACCGTTTCGCAGTACTGTTAAGATATCTGCACTTACGCTTGTAACTGTTATTTTAAGGAGCTATTTTAGTATTTTTTAGGTTTAAAACGTTTCATTTATTCTTTATTGTCTACACCATTGTAAATGACATTTTTTATCTATGGTACATATAAGTTTGGAAGTACATGACCTCAGCGGTATTGTCACGGGGTAAGCCCTCGACCATAGCCGTCGACATGTCAAGTATTTGGGTTGAGGGCAAAAAACATTTTTTTTTAATCGTCTTTATCCATATCATAAATTACCGAGTTAATCAAATCGATTGGAAATCCCAAAAAGGATTTTATACAAAATAAAAAAAAAGGATAAACACAAGAATACAACGCTTGTTTTTTCATATGAGATATTCTGGCCATCAAATCGATTGGAAATCGCAACAATGATTTAATTTAAAAAATTATAAACACAAGAATACAACGCTTGTTTTTTCATATGAGATATTCTGGCCATCAAATCGATTGGAAATCCTAACAAGGGTTTTAAAAAAAAGGATAAACACAAGAATACAACGCCACCCCCTTTGTTTTTCATATGAGAGATTCTGGCCATCATCAATTGGAAATCCCAACAAGAATTTTAGCCCCCCCCCCCCAAAAAAGGATAAACACATTAACCACAAGAATACAACGCTTCCCTTTTTTTCATATGAGATATTCTGGCCCTCAAATCGATTGGAAATCCCAACAAGGATTTTATACTAAAAATAGGATAACTACATAGAAAGAAGAATCATTGAAAGTTTCTTAATTAAAAAGACTGCCTAAATTCAACACAGTAACAGTGATGTCACCAAAAACGTCATGAGCGGGGCAAAGAAAAACTAACGCCCCCGGTAGTTTACCTCGAAAGATTTTATTCCGAAATTACTGCTAACTATTTGATTTGATTTAAACAACTCCCAAGGTCTCGGAGTTATACAGCGTCTTGGGTCATTAAGAGAAGACCCCGGCATGACCAGGTGGTTAAGACGCTCGACTCGCAATCTGAGGGTCTCGGGTTCGAATCCCCGTCACACCAAACATGCTCGCCCTCTCAGCCGTGGGGGGGGGCGTTATAATGTGACGGTCAATCTCGCTATTCGTTGGTAAAAGAGTAGCCCAAGAGCTGCCTTCCCTCTAGTCTTACACTGCTAAATTAGGGACGGATAACGCAGATAACCCTCGTGCAGTTTTGCGCAAAATTCAAAACAAACCAAACCTTAAGGGAAGTCGAAGTTCCGGTGCCAGTTTTTCAGCCAGAAGACAGCGTGAGATTAGTTTCTCCGGTGTCAAGTCTTCTGACAGTTTGTTCCATTTACTGTGGTTTTTCAGTAAACACACTAAGTACATTATTACGCCAATTCGCGAAAGTTGTTGCAATTGTCTGATTTAAGGTGTATTTCTTGAAAGATACATCATTTTCTACTTTTCCAAGACTGCTTAAGCTGTTCATTGTTACAATGGGGGTGTGTGCTTCTAAGCTCAATACATTCATGGTTACAGTGGGAGGTTGTTTCTAAGCTGAATGTTTTCACGGTTACTGTAGGAAGTGTGTTTCTAAGCTGAATATGTTCACGGTAACTGTAGGAAGTGTGTTTCTAAGTTGAATGTATTCACGGTTACTGTAGGAAGTGTGTTTCTAAGCTGAATGTATTCACGGTTACTGTAGGAAGTGTGTTTCTAAGCTGAATGTATTCACGGTTACTGTAGGAAGTGTGTTTCTAAGCTGAATGTATTCACGGTTACTGTAGGAAGTGTGTTTCTAAGCTGAATATGTTCACGGTAACTGTAGGAAGTGTGTTTCTAAGCTGAATGTATTCACGGTTACTGTAGGAAGTGTGTTTCTAAGCTGAATGTATTCACGGTTACTGAAGGAAGTGTGTGTTTTCAGTTGAATGGTAAATCAGATCTGGAACTCCTCACCAAAGAAAGTATCTTAACCCATAAAATCGCTCTCTTCTTCACAACAAACTGAATTTACTACAGCTATAGTTGTTTTAATTCTCCCTGCGTCGCTTACGGCAAAGCGATGTTAGGCTTAACGCCCTTCATTACAAGCCCAGTAGACACACTTTTCAAACTTCTTATTGGTAAAATGAGTAAAAAGATTGTTAGCTTATCTAATTCCCTTCGTCAGTAAATAAGGCTTAACTCATAAGCCTTACTTCTATTTATTAATGCTGTATTATTTTTCCTTGTTTATACAGGTAAAAATGAATGCAAATTCTATGCAGATTCTTTAGGGGGGGGGGGGCTGTAGGACTGAACTAACTTTTTTCTTTTTCGTGGAGGAGGTCGACCATTTCAAACATACAACATCAATAGGTGTCTTTCCTTTTCTTCAAGTTAAATAAAGATGTATAGATATAATCTGAGAATAAAAAAACCTTCTTAACTTTATTCATTCTTTGAAAGTGATTAACGCACATAATTCCTCCTAAACCGATGATCGCACAGACCTCTAAATGGTGACAAACGTCATGTTGGTCCCGAGGTTTGCACAAAGGTAAAACATTTCACCCAACTCCTTGGGGAATCCGGGTATTTAGGGAAAACATTTTTATGGGGATTCCCCAAAAGCGGACCCCAAATTTGGCATTGATTTACATTAGAGCACGTAAATAAGTAGACCTACTAGTTATCGTTCATAATTTGGTTAAAGAAATTAAACTTGCAATATAGCGGTAATGATTATTAAACTGAAGAAAAAAAAGGCAAAATAGTAGTTCAAGAATTAAGTTTCCATTATAGCGGCCCTAGAAATGCGGGCCATACGCCCACGGGTTCGCTAGTATGAAAATATCATAACCAGTTTGCCCCTGAAGAAGAAAGGCCCACCTTTCGAAAGCGCCCGGGTTATTGGGTTTTTATTCATTTCTATCGAGACTTCTTGAACCTACGTGTTTTTCTGACATCATGATCATAACCAGAGTGGTGCTACTCAAAATTAACTGATTACAGAAAATATAACCTAGTATGTTTTACATATTGGTATACATGCTTCTGTACTTTCACTGAACATATTGGTATACATGCTTCTGTACTTTCACTAATAGGTTCCAAGAATTTGCTTTACACACATGTATATGTTCTGGCTTGCTTACGTTTTACTAGAGTTTTAGATCACATAGACTTTTGACTTCTGGGAATTACTGGAAGGGCGTGGTTGTTCGAGAATTAATCAAATTTGAATTTCATAGCAACTTTTAATAACAAAGAAAATCCAGGTAATCGTTATTTTTAAAATGAAACGCTTGCTATACTCGTACTTCATGGTCATTTAAGTGTCAAAAGATGTCAATGTTAACAAGAACTAATCAACCTTCCATCACGTATCGAAGGGGTTCAATTCTAAATCTCGTGACAGCATTCACTTGTTAAGCCTTACTTAACATTATGCAGAATTAATATATGAAATATGGTAGTTGTAGTATCGTTAGGGACAAGTTAGGCCACTGATTCGTTGGGAATGCGTAGTTTATTTTGTATTTTTTAAAGATTGATGAATTCGGTAAAATGTTCTACAGAGTCAAAAATAAATACAACACACACAGAGGTATAGCTGTTTTTTAATGACGCAATAGCAAATTGTTAAAATACAAGTCAAATCATTAAACTCGTGAAACTAGAAGGTTGAAAGAAATTAAGTGAACTGAACTAGCAGGATACTTTACTGGACACGTGTTTTGAAGGTGTCAAATAACTAGCAGGATAGTTCTACTGGACACGTGTTTTAAAGGTGTCAAATAACTAGCAGGATAGTTCTACTGGACACGTGTTTTGAAGGTGTCAAATAACTAGCAGGATAGTTCTACTGGACACGTGTTTTGAAGGTGTCAAATAACTAGCAGGATAGTTCTACTGGACACGTGTTTTGAAGGTGTCAAATAACTAGCAGGATAGTTCTACTGGACACGTGTTTTAAAGGTGTCAAATAACTAGCAGGATAGTTCTACTGGACACGTGTTTTGAAGGTGTCAAATAATTAGCAGGATAGTTCTACTGGACACGTGTTTTGAAGGTGTCAAATGTCAACATTTCAGAACTACTTTCTCAGCACACCTCAAAGTTTTTCCACATTTAACCTATAAACACTACGTGCTTAAAGAACAGTTATGTAATTTCATCACCGTTGCTCATCAGCTAGATATCACAAAGTATGTACGTTTGTTTGCCCAACAAAATAAACATTGTAGCTTTCTCTGTTCGTGTTGGTCAGCGGTAAGTTTCCGGAGTTTCATTGTTAAAATCCGAGGTTTAATTCTTTATAGTCTGTCTGTCTACATTGTGTAGCTTTGTGCTAAAGATATTGGTTTGATACACATACGTATAGGTTTCTGGAGAATCTCTGCATCTGTCATTTACGAATAGATATTGATATATACCTACATCTTTTGGGCAGATGTGCGTCTATCGGCAAGGAACTGATATGTAACAGTTTTTTAATAGTTTGTGCATCTTTCGGTTAGGAACGGATACTGATATATATTGGCCCTACATTAGATATCTGTTAGTTAACCTTGTCAAACCATCACCCGCATTACACAGAAGATACAACAATGTAGAAACACCCATCAACCAATCAAGAAACATCAAGTGAAAATAATGCTTTTTTTTTTTTTGTTAACAAAACTGTGTTGTTGCTACGTGTCAAGTGACAGGAATATGACAGTACATTTAGATATACTTTCATTATGTAACGTGTATTGCACCCATGGCAACCAGAGCTATAAGTGTCATGTGTTGGAGAATTAACGTTTTTACTTCACCCTCAAGAAACCGCCTCTGTCTATATCAAATACATACCATATATTCTCCCAAAACGTTTTACACAAAATCTCTGTCTTCAAAAATCTACACTATACTCTGCCAAAACGTTCTACACAAAGTATGTCTTCTTCACAGATCTACACTATACTCTGCCAAAACGTTCTACACAAAGTATGTTTAGAGTATAGCGTAGATCTTTGAAGTGTCAAAACGTTCTACACAAAGTATGTTTACTTCAAAGATCTACGCTATACTCTGTCAAAACTTTCTACACAAAGTATGTTTACTTCAAAGATCTACGCTATACTCTGTCAAAACGTTCTAAATAAAGTCGGTTTCCAGGATTGGTAGATCTTTCTGTTCAACTGGTAGAAACTCAAGTTTTACATCATCGCCATTTTTGTACTTTTCGCTTTTAATAATGGTAGAAAATGAACACAAGTTAAACGCCAGAAGAATACCCAGTACGTATTTACAGGCGGAGACAGTTCGTGTTGGTCGATAACAAAACATCTGTACAGGGGTAGCCAATCCGCTGTTGTAGAGTGTAGACTAACGTACAAGCATCTGTTTAGTAATTTGCCGTTTTGCCCAGGTATTTATGTTTACTTGATCCTTTGATCTTTTTGTATTCATATTTGGTTGATTATTTGAACTCCTTGTATTCATTATTCATGTTTACTTGATCCTTTGGTCTTCTTGTATTCATAGTTGCTTAATTATTTGAACTCCACGTAGTCATGTTACCTGATTATTTGATCTCCTTATATTCATGTTTACTTTGTTCTTTGAACTCCTCCCATGACTTTTGACAAAATCCCTTGGAGTTTTATTTTCATCTCCTGACCTCCTTACAGAATGTAAACTTTAAAAAAAAAAAAAATGTTTTCGAAAGAGTCGTGAGGGAGAACCCCAAAAGTGGGAGATCAATGGGGTTTTGGCGAGACCTCAAATTTGGTTAAATCAGTTTATTTGAAAATTGGTATTAGTTTGTAACGACATGCTGAAAACACTGATCTTTGTCCAGATTTCGAGACTGAGCCCTTTATGAGAATTAAAAGTGTTTCTGAAGCTCTGAGAACCAGATCCGTTGATTTAACATGAAAACTTGCATGGACACGTGCGGAATCGTTAAAAGTATTTATCTGGTTGCAGATCAAGCTGCATAGATTTTTCGAATAATATGAATACTATGTACATAGTCGCACAAAATAAGGTATGTTTTTTGTGTAGTTACTGTTTATGGTGAAGCTTCAGAGACAACTGGCCAAAAGATGGACAGAGACCAACGGGTTGGCGGATATGTTTGTAGTGGGTTTCCAACAGGGTTTAGCGCCTTCATCTTTTTATATAACTTGTGATAGTTTTACATCGTGGTATTTTGCGAAGAAAGTCAAATATATACATAAAAGTCGTGCTTTATTTATTTACTTTCTTACTTCTCAAAATAGATTTAGATTTATTAGTGCATGGGAAGAAGGGAAATCGCTAAAAAATACACTGTATAATTATCATTACTTGTGGCGGTAAACACTTCGACCATATGTGAGAAAAATACCCATTTCAACAATGCTATGGCCAGGTTAGGCCGCTCGATTCACAATCTGAGGGTCGCAGGTTCGAATCCCCGTCACACCAAACATGCTCGCCCTATCAGCCGTGGAGGCGTTATAATG
>NW_013668256.1:124708-126052 GCF_000517525.1 Limulus polyphemus
ATTAGGGACGGCTAGCGCAGATAGCCCTCGTGTAGCTTTGCGCGAAACTCAAAACAAACAAACAATCAATAATGCTAATTACCGTGATTAGAAGGACAGTTTTGTTTCTAGACTTTAAGGAGGGTTTTGGTTTTAAGTTTTATACGTGTTGTATAATAAATGTGGTATTAAGGACTGGTCGGCTTTTGTGTAATATAAGGACTGATTGGCTTTTCTGTTATGTATAACCTCGTATTGCTTTGGCGTAATCGATATTGACTTCAGATTGCTTTGGAGTAATCAGTATTTATCAACTAACACTTTGCAATTAATAATTTTTACATTTACAAATTGTTTAAAAGATATATGGACTAACGTTGTTGTTATATACACGTATGTTAGAATTCTGTGTCAGCCCTATTAATAATTTCTCCTACCAGTAAAATCATGACGTAACTATCTAATGGTAGTTCGAACAGTTTGTACAGATGAATAAATTACTTACCTTTGTTGTCTTGCCTTAAGGATAGAATATCGTTCAGCTTGTACCGAAACTTATACAAATTTTATCATTAATTGGTCGAAGGTCTAAGCTACAGACATCACACTTTGAAACAAGAGGGATGGATGAAGAGGAGACATCAAACTTAACACGTGTTGTCTTCGCTTTAGATTTGAATACAGTGTTTGATTCATGTTTAGATCATAGTGTTTAAGTCATGTTTTAAATCATAGTGTAAAATAATGTTTAATTCATGTAGATCACAGTGTAATATAGTATTTAATGTTCAACAATCTAAACTACCATATCTTCTAACTATGTCATGTTTGTGTGAACAAACTGGAATTCTGAATTAGTTATGTTTACATTATATAGTCTGGTTTTGACAGTAAACAAATTAAGACTATTATTTTACCAAGACACCTTTACAATATGAAGTCCATATTATGAATCATTGAAGTTACACTCTCTAAGAAACATTGTTGGAATCGATAAGTGAAAACAAACTCCGGTACTGGGGTCAGTGCTCTATACAAGCTGTTCCCTTCTCCCTTCATTTACAGGGTTTGTTAACCCTGATTATAAAACGTTTGTGTTGTTGTGGTCAGGTAGTTAGTGGGTTGATTTATCACCGTCCAACGAAATCGGATAGTCTAACTAAACTCACATTGTTATTATCACCATATGAAGCTCATCTTATAAATTGTTGGTAGTACACATGTTAAGAAACATAATTTAAATGAATTATGTTTATGATAGATAGTCAACAAACTAGTGTTTTGACCAAACTACTCTATCCTGACCAAACCATGTTTACACTAGATAGTGAACAATGTACTCTATATTCTGACCAAGCCATGTTT
>NW_013668256.1:126794-132422 GCF_000517525.1 Limulus polyphemus
CCATGTTACACTAGATAGTGAACAATCTACTCTATATTCTGACCAAACCTTGTTTACACTAGATAGTGAACAATCTACTCTATATTCTGACCAAACCTTGTTTACACTAGATAGTGAACAATCTACTCTATATTCTGACCAAGCCATGTTTACACTAGATAGTGAACAATCTACTATATATTGTGACCAAGCCATGTTTACACTAGATAGTGAACAATCTACTCTATATTGTGACCAAGCCATGTTTACACTAGATAGTGAACAATCTACTCTATATTCTGACCAAGCCATGTTTACACTAGATAGTTAAGAAATGTATTGATTTGTGAAGAATTTGAGGAAAGTATAAAGTTTTCTATATTCCCCAAGTTTTGTTTTTAAAGCTGTTACTTATATATTTATCTTTTGTTTGTAATTTTTTTTAACGTTTATAATTCCTTCTGTGGACGTAACGATATTAATAGCTTGTTTAGGATAAAGGTGAGAGTGAAACTTGGAATCTTAGAAAATACACAGGTTTTTCTTTTCACTAAAAACGGTTTTTGTCATCAGAATGGTGTTCCATTAAACATGGGGAATTTGTGAGAGTGAACTTCAACATGTCTGCGGACTTACAATGCTAGAATCCGGGTTTCGATACCCGTGGTGGGCAGAGCACAGATAGCCCATTGTGTAGCTTTGTGCTTAATTACAAACAAAGACTTCAACATTAGGCGAGCGTTCGTTGAAAAGTGTTGAGTTACGATATATTGGAATTTTTTGCTTCGTATCGTTGTTCATATTGAGTTACGATATATTGGAATTTATTGCCGTTGTATCGTTGTTCATATTGAGTTATGTTATTGGAATTTATTCCGTTGTGTCGTTGTTCACATTGAGTTATGTTATTGGAATTTATTCCATTGTGTCGTTGTTCATGTTGAGTTATGTTATTGGAATTTATTCCATTGTGTCGTTGTTCATATTGAGTTATGTTATTGGAATTTATTCCATTGTGTCGTTGTTTATGTTGAGTTATGTTATTGGAATTTATTCCATTGTGTCGTTGTTTATGTTGAGTTATGTTATTGGAATTTGTTCCATTGTGTCGTTACTATGTTGAGTTATACTGTTGGAATTTGTCTATTATGTATTAAAACAAATAAATTAATATGAGAGAAATAATGAAGGTGTTATAGCATTATGAATTTTAATGTCATGACTAATTTAAATTTACCCTTAAAACTGTGAAAACAGGCTTTATTTGGAGTGTAGTATTTGCGACGAATAACGGAAAATTTAATCATTTCTTGAGATTTAACTGTTTAACAGTTTTTAGGGAAAAAATTGCCATTCTTTGATTTGCAAAATGGTAGAAAGTCTTCAAATTTAAAACGAACAATTTGGTGTTTCTATGTTTATTTGTAGCACATATCCCTCAGTAGGACGGCGGTAAGTACACGGACTACTTACAACGCTAAAATCCGAGGCTCGATTCCACTCGGCAGACACAGTAGCTAGCCTAATGAGGCTTTGTTCTAAAAAAAGAAACTGTATGTTTAGTTGCGGCACTATATAGGGGTTATAAGACTGATTATATATGTTATTTGAAATATGAAAACAAAACGGGGAAATCGTATTTGTAAGCTAAAGCTTTTTTACACATATATATATAAACACACACAAGAATATGTATTGTCTGGCATTTGTTCCATCGTAAGGAAGTGGAATATTTCCGTAAGTATGAAATTTTACTTCGGCGTTCGACTGGCCGTCAAATCTTCAGTCCGATGAAGGTCACGAACTGCGCGGTCACGTTAAAGGTCCACCACCGATCCCCACAGCTTTAACGTGTAGGTCTGCTCCTTTTGGTCAGGTCGGAAGTATCTGGGCTATCAGTTGAACGGCCATGTATCGGGTGGTACGTAGATAAGTGGCTGTCTTCTCACTTCGATGAATGATGTTTGTAATCTGTAATTAAACTTTTTGTGGGGCTGGTGAGCTCTGCCTGTCCAGCAGATTTCACTTTGGAGTGTTCCTCCCCTAGATGTCTTGCAGACCAAGGCTAAAGGGTGACATTCTACTCAGGTTTGGATTCAGAGTTCATTCCCATATACGGATTCTCACCAGTGTTGTTGAGCTAGTACGAAACGTTTTTTTTTTCTTTTGTCTTAGTATGTGCAGACGTGATTCGATATCTTAAGAATCGAAAAAAAATGGAGAAAATGTGCAGACTGGTTTCAGAAAATGAGCATGCCACACCTTCTTGAATTGGAAGTTCTTTATCGATCGGTACATAGCTGTATGTTTACTGTGATAATCAAGCTTAACTACTATATTTCTACCTTTTATACAAAGAGGTATCTTTAAACGTGATTAATAATCTAGGGCGTGTGTGTGTGCAGTAGTAGCCTACAACATTGTACTCGTGTGTGCTCTGTATAGACAGTAATAGCCCACAACGTAGGACGTACGTATGTTTTGTATTGACAGTAATAGCCCACAACGTAGGACGTACGTATGTTTTGCATAGACAGTAATAGCCCACAACGTAGGACGTACGTATGTTTTGTATTGACAGTAATAGCCCACAACGTAGGACGTACGTATGTTTTGTATTGACAGTAATAGCCCACAACGTAGGACGTACGTATGTTTTGTATAGACAATAACAGCCCACAACGTAGGACATACGTATGTTTTGTATTGCCAATAATAGCCCACAGTGTAGGACGTACGTGTGTTTTCTAGATAATAATAGCCCACAGTGTAGGACGTACGTGTGTTTTCTATATAATAATAGCCCACAACGTAGGACGTACGTATGTTTTGTATTGACAGTAATAGCCCACAGTATAGGACGTACGTATGTTTTGTATTGACAGTAATAGCCCACAACGTAGGACGTACGTATGTTTTGTATTGACAGTAATAGCCCACAACGTAGGACGTACGCATGTTTTATATTGACAGTAATAGCCCACAACGTAGAACGTACGTATGTTTTGTATTGATGATAATATCTCGCAACGTAGGACGTACGTATGTTTTGTATTGACAGTAATAGCCCACAACGTAGGACATACGTATGTTTTGTATTGAGAACAATAGCCCACAGTATAGGACGTACGTATGTTTGTATTGATAGTAATAGCCCACAACGTAGGACGTACGTATGTTTTGTATTGACAGTAATAGCCCACAACGTAGGACGCACATGTGCTTTGTATTGACAATAATAGCCCACAACGTAATATTTGTGTGTTTGTGTGTGCTTTGTCGTAAACTGATTTATTTTTTGAAAAATATACACTTGCGTATGCTGTAAGGAAAATATAAAAGGTTTGTTATTCCAGTTCGAGCGTTAATGGAAATTATCGTTTCGTTATTAACCAAATGATATTTTTTTTTTCCCAGAAGAGGAAGAATAAGTATGCAAGTTTAGTTAAACATGTTTCCTGCTTCGGTGTTCACAATGGAAAGTCGTTCAGCTTTCGTATGGTATTGCAATAATGAACTTGCGTGTGAATTCCTACTTTAATAACGACATAGTATGCACTTCTGTGTAGCTGTGTGATAATTAGAATTCTTGAGATGTTTTGAAATGGTTCATTAAAATGCATGCAGTGTAGGACTTATTAAGATATTTGTTGACTTGAGATTACACGTGTTAAGTGAACGGCTGTTGGCTGGAGGTTTTACATTATTAGATGTAATATAATGTATTTTAACTTTATTTTTACTCCCGCTTTTAATGGAGAATTTATTTTCTACTTATTGTTATTCGATCTCCGTCTTCTGTTTCGTAAAATAGTATACGATTCAAATTATTGTAATACACTGCCGTAGAAGATTTTTTTTTCATATATATATAAATACAAATTCGTTTATACTCCTAGGAATAAACATAAAACGATAGATTGATACAAAAATTAGACAATTTGATGGTTTAATGAAGATGGTTGTTACATTAAAATTCATATATTCTGCACGAGCACGAGTGTTTGTTATAAAATTTGATTTCAGACGTGATTAGTATGTTGTAACATAGGTTTTGTTTTCTTTTTCTCTCGCACTGTACATCCTTTTAAGAATGAATTAAAATCACTTGTGTATAGAGGGCGCTAGTGAACACTAATTGAAAAACTTTGTTTAATTCATTGCATAATATATAAATAAATTTATTAAACTATGTTATTTTTCGCTATCTTGGAACTTAAGATTTGCACCTTTTCTTAAAAATTCACAACCATCTATTTGGAAAGGTTTATTTCCATCATTTTCTTTCCACATATCTGATTGATTCCACATCATCGTAGTTATTTTACTCAATGGGCGGAAATAATCTGGTGACTTAAACTGTTCACTCCAAAGGTCTGACATAACGGTGATAACGACCTTTCATTAATCTTGAAATTTTGTCATCTAGTAACTGCAAACAGGCGTTTATCACATACACAAAGATTTATCTCCTTCCGTCTGAGTAACGGTACATTAGTAATGCAGATATTTACACCTGTCTTATAAAATTTAGTGGTCATGATCGTCATTTTGAATGTATTGTTGTGCATTAAAATATAGAATAAACAAATGTAAATAGAAGATTCATATGATACGTAATCAGCATCTGTGGGGGTAGCATAATAAATAACCTTCACAATTGTTAGTGTTACTGGGGTTTCATAACTCATAGTTACTGGAGTTTCACAACTCATTGTTACTGGGGTTTCACAACTCATTGTACTGGAGTTTCACAACTCATTGTTAGTGGGGTTTCACAACTCATTGTTACTCGGGTTTCACAACTCATTGTTACTCGGGTTTCACAACTCATTGTTACTGGGGTTTCACAGCTCATTGTTACTGGGGTTTCACAACTCATTGTTACTGGGATTTCACAACTCATTGTTACTGGGATTTCACAACTCATTGTTACTGGGATTTCACAACTCATTGTTACAGGATTTCACAATTCATTGTTACTGGGGTTTCACAACTCATTGTTACTGGGCTATGGGTGGTTTGAAAACTTTTATTGTTATTAGGGGTTTACAATTTTTTTATTCATGATATTAGAAAAACACGTAGGATCAAGAAGTCTCGATAGAAATGAATAAAAACCCTATAACCCGAACGCTTTAGAAAGGTGGACCTTTCTTCTTCAGGGGCAAACTGGTTATGATATTTTCATACTAGCGAACCCGTGGGCGTATGGCCCGCATTTACAGGGCCGCTATAATGGAAACTTAATGCTTGAACTACTATTTTGCCTTTTTTTTTACCAGTTTAACGATCATTACCGCCATAATGCAAGTTTAATTAAAATATTCTTATAAAACAGAAATGGCATTTAAAATGACTTCATACGATTAGCAACAAATGAGTTTTGTAAGGTTAAAATGCTTTACCAGCAGATAACATTTAAACTACCCACCAAATCACTTCATGTCTTAAAACTTATGTATTTAACTAAAATTACTTGAAAAAAAAGATGTGCTAACAACACAATTTTATAACGTTGCTAGTCTACTGCTCAGATTTTGTTGACTTTACTATAATAATAAAATTTCTATCAACATTCAATTAAATATTTTAGTACACAAAAACCAATGTTGTTTGATAGGAATAGAATTTTCATGTAGGAATATT
>NW_013668256.1:133433-133926 GCF_000517525.1 Limulus polyphemus
TATTGACAGTAATAGCCCACAACGAAGGACGTACGTATGTTTTGTATTGACAGTAATAGCCCACAACGTAGGACGTACGTATGTTTTGTATTGACAGTAATAGCCCACAACGTAGGACGTACGTATGTTTTGTATTGACAGTAATAGCCCACAACGTAGGACGTACGCATGTTTTGTATTGACAGTAATAGCCCACAACGTAGAACGTACGTATGTTTTGTATTGATGATAATATCTCGCAACGTAGGACGTACGTATGTATTGTAATGACAGTAATAGCCCACAGTGTAGGACGTACGTGTGTTCTGTATAGACAATAATAGCCCACAACGTTAGATGTACGTATGTATTGTAATGACAGTAATAGCCCACAGTGTAGGACGTACGTGTGTTCTGTATAGACAATAATAGCCCACAACGTAAGATGTACGTGTGTTATCTATAGACAATAATAGCCCACAGTGTAGGACTTACGTGTGTTTTGTATTGACAG
>NW_013668256.1:134717-139757 GCF_000517525.1 Limulus polyphemus
ATACCATATTATATAAACAGATATCTTTCTAAAATCATTCTAATATTTACTGTAATAATACATATACCATATTATATAAACAGATATCTTTCTAAAATCATTCTAATATTTACTGTAATAATATGTATACCATATTATATAAACAGATATCTTTCTAAAATCATTCTAATATTTACTGTAATAATATGTATACCATATTATATAAACAGATATCTTTCTAAAATCATTCTAATATTTACTGTAATAATATATATACCATATTATATAAACAGATATCTTTCTAAAATCATACTAATATTTATTGTAATAACATATTGTGTTATACTGTATTATACAAACCTAAAATCATAACAATATAGTGAAATATCATAATTTTAGGTTGTTATACCCTATAATTTGTGAAAATATTGATAATGGAAGGTATAATTGTGTTGTATAATTTTTATTTCTTAACCTAAAAGACTGAAAAATATTCATTAGTAAGAAACCGTCATTATTACAACAGAATTAAGTAGATACAAGGAAAGATGGCCATCTCATAATTATGGTTGTTTACAAATGATTGCAAATCTACAGTTGGGATTGGTGTCTTTTACATTTTCCAGGTTGGTAAACCAAATTAGAGAAGGTTTCATGTTGAGTATTTTCATATTCTGTAGACTGTTGTCAAATGGAAGGTGTTGAGTGTTTTCATATTCTGTAGACTGTTGTCAAATAGAAGGTGTTGAGTGTTTTCATATTCTGTAGACTGTTGTCAAATGGAAGGTGTTGAGTGTTTTCATATTCTGTAGACTGTTGTCAAATGGAAGGTGTTGAGTGTTTTCATATTCTGTAGACTGTTGTCAAATGGAAGGTGTTGAGTGTTTTCATATTCTGTAGACTGTTGTCAAATGGAAGGTGTTGAGTGTTTTCATATTCTGTAGACTGGTGTCAAATGGAAGGTGTTGAGTGTTTTTATCTTCTGTAGACTGGTGTCATATGGAAGTTGTTGATTGTTTTTATCTTCTGTAGACTGATGTCATATGGAAGCTGTTGAGTGCTTTCATTTTCTGTAGTTTGGTGTCATATGGAAGCTATTGAGGGCTTTCATCTTCTGTAGACTGGTGTCATATGAAGCATGTTGGATGTTTCATCTCATCTAGACTGGTGCCATATGAAGCATATTGGGTGTTTCATCTTCTCTAGACTGATGTCATATGGAAGTTGTTGATTGTTTTCATCTTCTGTAGATTGGTGTCATATGGAGGTTGTTGATTGTTTTCATCTTCTGTAGACTGGTGTCATATGGAAGCTGTTGGGTGCTTTCATCTTCGGTAGACTGGTGTCACAAGAAAGGTGTTGAGTGTTTTCATCCTCTATAGACAAGTGTCATATGGAAGGTGATGAGTGTTTTCATCTTGTGTAGACTAGTGTCACAAGAAAGGTGTTGAGTGTTTTCATCCTCTATAGACTAGTGTCATATGGAAGGTGATGAGTGTTTTCATCTTCTATAGACTGGTGTCATATGGAGCATGGCAAGTCTTTTCATCTTTTCTAGGCTGCTGTCATATGGAGCATGGCGAGTCCTTTCATCTCCTCTAGACTGCTGTCATATGGAGCATGGCAAGTCCTTTCATCTTTTCTAGGCTGGTGTCATATGGAGCATGGCAAGTCCTTTCATCTTTTCTAGACTGGTGTCATATGGAGTGCTATATCTCTAGGAATTTCAATTCAGAAATGTTTCTTTTAGTATATTTGAAACTATATTTTGAAAAAATTTAAATATCTCTTGAACCAAATGTTCAGTTGTGAAAGCTAAGTTTTAAAAGGGTGTACAGTGCTGTTTGGAACGTGACATCTTTTACTGGGTCATCTATAGAAATATTGAATGGATTTGTGTTCTTATCTGAGAATACAAAAAGGAAACCGAAACCATGCAAACAGCGGCATACATTTCTTCTTTATATTAAATAGGTATAAATGTTATTCATGGGGGGATGAAGGTGTATCGTTAAAGGCTATTGTTTGATTTAGATGGTACATTCCGAGAGAAATATTTAAAACAAAAGCTTGCCTTTTAATAGGTACGGTGAGCACGTGGATATGGCAAAGCGACATCGTTAATGTTGATTGAAGTGCTATGCTAATGAAACTTCTCTTCCTCGTTTCTGAGCGCTGGCTCAAACAGCTATGAATAATTAATTGTACCCTGGAAAACAGCGGCTTTCACTGTTATCGTAGTTGGAAAATTTAATTATCTGCCTGCCATGTTTTTTGATGAACGCTCGCTTGGTAATCTCCAGAACTGGATGCCGCAACCAGCTGCTATGTTTTGGTGTTGCTTATTGAATTCTTCCGTTTTTGATCCTCTGGGAGAAACTGTGAAAGAGTAAAACCATTTAATGTATGCATATCATATTTTCGTATTGTGAAACAAATACTCTGATGCAAAAGCTTAGAGAAATTCTGTTTATATTATTTGTCTTTTGTTCACATGGTGACTGATTTTATACATGGAGTATGGTGCGTTAGAGCATTCCTTCCATTGCCTAGCAACGACACTAACTTGAACGATGTACAGTAACAAAACATGTAGCATAATATTTAACTGGGCTAGTGATATTGTACTACTTATATCACCTGTTTTTGGTTCACACGTTGGACCAATTTTATATATGTAGTGTGTTTGTTGAAGCAGTTCTTTGGTTGCCTAGCAACGGCAGTAGCTTGAGCGATGTACAATAAAAACATGTAATTAGCTCGGTTTACGCTGTTACAGCGAAATGCGTATAAACATTTACTGACACTCGGCGCTCTAATCGAGGGGGATGGAAATGACTAGGGTTCATCTTATTAACAGAAAGGAAAACAAATTATGACTGTCAATATTTGATTGTAAGGAAAGGCATCTGTGAATAGAACCCCTTGTTAACTTTTGTTTTTCCTCTTACAACTCCAATTGTGTAACAGATAGTGGATAGTGTTTAAACTCACTCTTTAATTAGGAACAGTTTGATGTTTGTTCCATGTTACAGATAGTGGACAGTGTTTAAACTCACTCTTTAATTAGGAACAGTTTGATGTTTGTTCCATGTTACAGATAGTGGATCCTAATTAAAGAGTGAGTTTAAACACTAACAGTTTGATGTTTGTTCCATGTTACAGATAGTGGATAGTGTTTAAACTCACCCTTTTATTAGGAACAGTTTGATGTTTGTTCCATGTTACAGATAGTGGATAGTGTTTAAACTCACCCTTTAATTACGAACAGTTTGATGTTTGTTCCATGTTACAGATAGTGGATAGTGTTTAAACTCACCCTTTAATTAGGAACTGTTTGATGTTTGTTCCATGTTACAGATAGTGGATAGTGTTTAAACTCACCCTGTAATTACGAACTGTTTGATGTTTGTTCCATGTTACAATAGTGGATAGTGTTTAAACTCACCCTGTAATTACGAACAGTTTGATTTCCGTTGAGGAAACATTAGGGTTTCTCAGTTGTTGTTTTGCTTTGTCTTCTATGATATTACATTCTGTCTTATGTCGACTTGTATACGATTCCATGTACACTTTTTCGTTAGTGATGTGATCACTAAGTTACTTGATTGTGTAAATAACTGACCACTACCGTTGTGACATATATTCAGTACAGTTACTTGGTTGTGTAAATAACTGACCACTGCCGTTGTGGCATATCTTCAGTAAAATTACCTGGTTGTGTAAATAACTGACCACTACCGTTGTGACATGTCTTCAGTACAGTTACTTGGTTGTGTAAATAACTGACCACTACCGTTGTGGCATATATTCAGTCCAGTTATCTGGTTGTGTAAATAACTGACCACTACCGTTGTAGCATATATTCAGTACAGTTACTTGATTGTGTAAATAACTGACCAATACCGTTGTGGCATATCTTCAGTAAAATTACCTGGTTGTGTAAATAACTGACCACTACCGTTGTGGCATGTCTTCAGTACAGTTACTTGGTTGTGTAAATAACTGACCACTACCGTTGTGGCATATTTTCAGTCCAATTATCTGGTTGTGTAAATAACTGACCACTACCGTTGTGGCATATATTCAGTCCAGTTATCTGGTTGTGTAAATAACTGACCAATACCGTTGTGGCATAAATTCAGTACAGTTACCTGGTTGTGTAAATAACTGACCAATACCGTTGTGGCATAAATTCAGTACAGTTACCTGGTTATGTAAATAACTGCCCACTGTCTTTGTGGCATATCTTCAGTACAGTTACCTGGTTGTGTAAATAACTGACCACTACCGTTGTGGCATATCTTCAGTACAGTTACTTGATTGTGTAAATAACTGCCCACTGCCGTTGTGGCATATCTTCAGTACAATTACCTGGTTGTGTAAATAACTGACAACTACTGTTGTGACAAATCTTCTGTGATGTTGTAAATGCACCGCACTAAAAGTAATTTACGTTGGTTCTTTCGTTTGGATCTGGGGTGTGGCGGTGCTTCGAAGACCATACACAGGTGTTGTCTCTAAGTTCTGATGTTTGTTTGTGTACCATGTTTATCATGTTTGGAAGTCACTGAAGTTATGAGACATCACACCAGGTGTCGTCTCTATATGTCGTTGTCTATATATGTTTGCCATGTTTGGAAGTCACTGAAGTTGAGACATCACACCAGGTGTCGTCTCTATGTGCCGTTGTCTATATATGTTTGCCATGTTTGGAAGTCACTGAAGTTGAGACATCACACCAGGTATCGTCTCCATGTGCCGTTGTCTATATATGTTTACCATGTTTGGAGGCCACTGAAGTTGTGAGACATCACACCAGGTGTCATCTCTCTGTTCTGTTGTCTATATATGTTTACCATTTTTGGAGGCCACTGAAGTTGAGACATCACACCAGGTGTCGTCTGTGTTCTGTTGTTTGTGTGTGTACGTTTACCATGTTTGGAAGTCACTGAAGTTGTGAGACATCACACCAGCTGTCGTCTCTATGTTTCGTTGTTTATATATATGTTTACCATGTTTGGAAGTCACTGAAGCTATGAGACATCACACCAAATGTTG
>NW_013668256.1:140394-144788 GCF_000517525.1 Limulus polyphemus
TATATATATATATATATGTTTACCATGTCTTGGAGGCCACTGAAGTTGTGAGACAATACACAAATCTTGTCCCTATGTTTCTTTGTCTATATATGTTTACCATGTTTGGAGGCCACTGAAGTTGTGAGACAATACACAAGTCTTGTCCCTATGTTTCGTTGTCTATATATGTTTACCATGTTTGGAGGCCACTGAAGTTGTGAGACAATACACAAGTCTTGTCCCTATGTTTCGTTGTCTATATATGTTTACCATGTTTGGAGGCTATATTTTTGGTCCACGGCAGTTGTGCTTGCCATCCATTCTTATATACCAGTGTAGTTCAGTAGAGCATAAAGATTTTTCTGGAAAATTGTCTTGCTTGGAATTAGGAAATATTTCATGTGAGCTATAGAGGGCCTGTGCAGCATTAAATAAAAATTAAAACAATTATTTCGTGAAATGAAAAATGTAACGTTTTTTTTTTGTTGTTGTTTTTTTAATGTAAAGTTTTTAGTTATATCGTGTGTGTAGTTAATAGCTTTGCAGAGAAGAGGGTTCTGTGGAAATGTTTATCGAAGCATGATTACTGCTCTGTCTTCAACTAATTATTAGCGGATCTCTGACGTCAGATGTTATCATAAGCGTTTGTTCAACATTGATCGTAGAATGTTCCATCATTTTTCTTCATCGCCGTACTGGTAATCTCTGCTACTTTAGAAACCTATTATGTTTTAAACAAGTAGAACAGTGTTTCTGAAAGGACGTTTTACTGCACATTCCTCTTTTATTATGGCAAGATTTTCATTTTGTACCCAGATTGGTACGGAAAACCACGCCCTTAGGAAATAAACCTAACTGGTTTGTAATTATAACTGAACCGGGTAAATCGATAACTCGTTCTGAGATTTGTCTGGTAACGAATTACATGATATTTGGTTCGTTACTTCTTTCCTGAAGTATTTAAAGATGATCAAGGATCATGAGTTGGGAGAAATTTCTAAAAATCAAAGACCTGGCCACTATGTTTATTACAAAGAATCTTACTGGTTGAAAAGATAGTAGACCTGGCCACTATGTTTATTACAGAGAATCTTACTGGTTGAAAAGATAGTAGACCTGGCCACTATGTTTATTACAGAGAATCTTACTGGTTGAAAAGATAGTAGACCTGGCCACTATGTTTATTACAGAGAATCTTACTGGTTGAAAAGATAGTAGACCTGGCCACTATGTTTATTACAGAGAATCTTACTGGTTGAAAAGATAGTAGACCTGGCCACTATGTTTATTACAGAGAATCTTATTGGTTGAAAAGATCGTTCGAAGTAGATTTGTGTTCCATGTAAATAATGTTTATTTATTTCTAAAGTTATTTAATGTGTAGATAATATAAACAAACAAGCAAGGTTTGCGTAACAAAAGTGCTGAGGTTTCGGTGATTTTATGTAGTTTTAGAGTTTCGATATGATTTTTAGTATCACCCATGCATACATCTTTCTATAGTGTACGATTGTATTGTATATATACACATCCTTGTATAGTGTAAAATTGTATCGTGTGTATACATCTTTGTATAGTGTAAAGTTGTATCGTGTGTATACATCTTTGTATAGTGTAAAGTTGTATCGTGTGTATACACATCTTTGTATAGTGTAAAGTTGTATCGTGTGTATACACATCTTTGTATAGTGTAAAGTTGTATCGTGTGTATACATCTTTGTATGGTGTACGATTGTATTGTATATATACACATCCTTGTATAGTGTAAAGTTGTATCGTGTGTATACATCTTTGTATGGTGTACAGTTGTATTGTGTATATACGTCTTTGTATGGTGTCCAGTTGTATTGTATATAAACATAGTAAAATATGATAATATAAAAATAGCTTACGATTCCGGTATAGTCGATCATCTACTTGTATTCATGAGTGGACGCTGTAGCCATAGCAACACTCATTTGAATCTCCTATTAACTTACGGTATCAAGCTTTGGATTCCTGATGAGGGGTGATGTACCACGACATCGTGCTAGCATATAAACTGGGCAATATTATGCAGCTGTAGCTAACATTTAAAGCAGTGTAAGAGGAGATACATCGAATTCATTGATTCTCATTTTAAACTAATTCATCCGGGAATAATGAAGCCAGGGTTACTACCCAAATTCTAACTTTCTTCTTTGCCTAATACTGTCCGACAGACGAAAAGCCCAAAATTATTACTTGATTAGGCTGAATAGAAATGTTTATTACAGTTCCAAGCATTATCAGTTGTTTCGTGTCCGTAATTAGTCTTCTTCTGGTAAATATCCAATACTTCTTTGTTCTGGGAGAACGTGTCGCCACTGCAATCTTACACATCAGCAGAAATAGCCGATTGCAATGTCGAAGTTGTACTTGGAAGATGCTGTATTGCAGGCTATTTTCTCGTATTTAATTGTATTTGCAAAATTCTATATTACAGGCTAGTCTTTTTATGTTTAAATTATAGCTGGAAATGTTATTACAGGCTAATATTCTCAAGTTTAAATTATAGATAGAAATGATAATATTATGCAGGCTAGTTTCTCATGTTCAAACTATAGTTGGAAATGTTATATCTCGTGTTTAAATTACAGTTGGACGATGCTATATTAATGTTACGTTCTAAACTTAACGTTGTTGTCAAAATTTGAGTTGGAAGTTTATAGCTTACAAGTTTCTATCAACTTAAATAAAAAGTTTTAAAGTCAGTAGGGTGGTTACAGATAATCTGGATGCTAAATTAGTAGTTTGGGTTATCTGTTATTCTTCAACTTGTATCATTTTTTTCTCAACACGTTATCGTGTATCTCCTGCAAATAGTAATGTATTTATTCTTGTATCTCCTGCAAATAGTAATGTATTTATTCTTGTATCTCCTGCAAATAGTAATGTATTTATTCTTGTATCTCCTGCAAATAGTAATGTTTTTGTACGTATATCTCCTGCGGATAATAACGTTTTGTTCGTGTATCCCCTGCAAATAGTAATGTTTTTGTACGTATATCTCCTGCGGATAATAACGTTTTGTTCGTGTATCCCCTTCAAATAGTAATGTTTTTGTACGTATGTCTCCTGCAGATAATAACGTTTTGTTCGTGTATCCCCTGCAAATAACAATGTTTTTGTACGTATATCTCTTGCGGATAGTAACGTTTTGTTCGTGTATCCCCTGCAAATAGTAATATTTTTGTACGTATATCTCCTGCGGATAATAACGTTTTGTACGTATATCTCCTGCGGATAATAACGTTTTGTTCGTGTATCCCCTGCAAATAATAATGTTTTTGTACGTATATCTCCTGCAAATAGTAATGTTTTTGTACGTATATCTCCTGCAGATAATAACGTTTTGTTCGTGTATCCCCTGCAAATAGTAATGTTTTTGTTTCTATTTAGGAAATGAAGGTGAACTGGGCCACGTCACCAGGAAACACGCCGAAACAGGATACAAGCAGTAAGTAGCCATAACGTTATCTGTCAGTGTGCACCGTGTTGGCTGACCTTTAGATTGTTCACTGACTTGCTAAGTGAACTTTACCCTCACTTCAAACAACATAAATATTACGTAATATAGAGTCAAAACTTGTTGTAACAACTGTCGCTACCAGTGCGGGTTCTTTATACGTTATCCCCACTTTAAATAACATAGAGTATTATGTAATGTAATGGCATCTTGTGTGGGATGACGAGTAAATATATATGTTTGTAACACATTGTTTCCTGATTGTAACCGTGTGTACCATCTTGTATTGTGTGGGATGACGAGTAAATATATATGTTTGTAACACAGTGTTTCCTGATTGTAACCGTGTGTAATATTGTTTTGTGTGGGATGACGAGTAATTATATATGTTTGTAACACAGTGTTTCCTGATTGTAACGAGTAAATATATATGTTTGTAACACAGTGTTTCCTGATTGTAACCGTGTGTACCATCTTGTTTTGTGTGGGATGACGAGTAATTATATATATTTGTAACACATTGGAAACACTGTGTTACAAACATATATAATTACTCGTCATCCCACACAATACAAGATTACACACGGTTACAATCAGGAAACTTGATTGTAACCGTGTGTACCATCTTGTATTGTGTGGGATGACGAGTAATTATATATGTTTGTAACACAGTGTTTCCTGATTGTAACCGTGTGTAATCTTGTTTTGTGTGGGATGACGAGTAATTATATATGTTTGTAACACAGTGTTTCCTGATTGTAACCGTGTGTACCATCTTGTATTGTGTGGGATGACGAGTAATTATATATGTTTGTAACACAGTGTTTCCTGATTGTAACTGTGTGTACCATCTTGTATTGTGTGGGATGACGAGTAATTATATATGTTTGTAACACAGTGTTTCCTGATTGTAACTGTGTGTACC
>NW_013668256.1:145610-170741 GCF_000517525.1 Limulus polyphemus
ATAAACACGTTTAGATTGAATGGTAATTTATAATCAGTCACAAGAACGTCGAATCTGAATCACTTGAAAAAAACACGGGGGTGCTTAACTTTTTTCCAGGTGTATATGTTTGTAACACAGTGTTTCCTGATTGTAACTGTGTGTACCAGCTTGTATTGTGTGGGATGACGAGTAATTATATATGTTTGTAACACAGTGTTTCCTGATTGTAACTGTGTGTACCATTGAAAAGGAGTGATACAAGTATAAGAAAATAAGAAAAAAAATGAAGTTACAGAGTTTTGGATCATGAGAAATTTACATCTCTATAAAATCGTAAAACTTGCTGCCTGTCCTAATCACTCCGTTACGCTGCTGGATTCCACGTTTTATTGACCCTACGTCATCCTTCACATATATTTGTCGAACATTAATTTCAAGTCTTTGTAGTTTGTTTCTAAAGCATTTGTCCAGGGTGTTTGAAATATTTGCACATTCGAGTCGAACCAGCACCCCTTGTCAAATTTGATAAAACCCTTGATTAATTCAAAGTCGACTCTTCCAGGTCTCCTGGAATGTTGTGACGTAGATCAAGATCAATCGTTTTGAAAGAATGCTTTAATGAAAACTTAAGATAGGAAAGTTTGAACTTGGTTTTTCTTAACGCACAAATTTAAACTAGCACATTTTTTAATGGTTCGTTAATATTTGACTCGTAGCTGAGAATATGACTACCGTGTGTATCAGAGTATATCGTGTAAAAAAATGATGAATTGAAAAATATCTATACACGTAAATACGTTTGATGAGATGTATTGATGTGTGATATTGATTGCAGTGCGTATCAGTTAGAGCGTGTGTAACTCTCAATAGAAACGGTTTTGTTTAGGTTTATAACTAACTTTCCTAATAGAACGTAACAAGAAGTGACAAACGAAGGGAGCTCAAAACTCTAACTCTAGGGGGCGGAGTCAATTATTTTCAAAAGAGTAGAGGTATCTATGTTGAAGGTTAAAGAACCTCAACTGGTTTGTAATTAATATAAAGAGTAATAATGGCTGGAGACGGCTTAAATGGGTAATGAAGAAAAACTTTAATATAAGTTTAACATAACAATAAATGTACAACGTTTCGACAAGGTTTTATCAACCTTGAAGAAGAATGGCCAGTTATACTTGATTTTTTTGTGATCCTTTGTGCTAATTCTTTCATCATGTCCTCCATATCTTGTCACTTTTGATCTTTAGTTTATCAACATAAAAGCAACTCCTGAAGTGAAAACATGAACCCTCCTAAAAAAAATAGTTGTGGGGCAATTTCTGTTTCTTCCATCAGTATATTTGAATTAAACATCCCTTTATCATCGATTTTATCTCCTCCACAATATTTTGTGATGATTGTTTTGTGTACTGTGATTTCTTTAAAATAGGGATACAAAGTTATCAGATGTATGGTAATGTAATTTCTGCAAAAGGTTTTCAAGTCAATCTGGTTATTAAGTCACCAACAGAGAGTTGATTAAAATCAGACAGTGCATCTCGATTAGGTACTTGTTACAGTTTTCTGATTGATGAGACAATGCTTCTTGAATCTCATTTTCTTCACTTATCCATCTTTCTTTTGTTTTCATCTACTCCTAACTTTTTGGTTAGGATACATTATTGAATTCTCACTATTCAGTGTCCCCAGAGTAAGAATCTTAGGATTCATGATTTACTTTAGTTTTTACACAAAAATACACCACACAATAGGGCTATGGGTGCATTATAAGAGTAACAGACAAATCTCTAGTCAGACAAGACTTGCTGCCTTCCCTCTACTTTATCAGTTCCAAATATTTACAGATAGCTTATTGTGTAACTTTGTGAAAAAAAAAATCATGCACATGGGCCATTTTGAGAGTGAGGCTTCACTGACTGACTTAGTCTCAGTAGAGGCACATGTGTACAGCTACAATATTCTCAGTGTGTCAGTTATTGTCTTCATGAGCCATTGGTAAAGTTAGTTTTTAGTGTGCTCTTAATGTTTGTTTTGTACAAAGTTATTTTGAAATCTATTTTAATGTATTAAGTGAGATGATTTAATTCTTGATACAGAAGAGAGTGCCAATACAGTGCACATTTCTTTCATTATGTTTATGAGGTTCTCTTTGTTAAACATTTACAATTTTAGCACTGAGTTAAACTGAGTTATGCTGGTTAGATGTCATATTTAACATGCTTATTGTATTTCAGTCTTATGATAAACTGGTTAAATATCATACCTATTGACTGTTGTTATTGCATTCAAGCATTAAATTAGACTGATTAGATGTCATACTATTCTTATTGTAGTTGAACCTAGAGTTTAACTGGTTAGATACATATTATAGTTATTAACTATTAGGTGTCATACTTATTAACCATTCGTACTATTAAGTAATAACATCCTTTTTCCTATTAGAACACTACCATATATTTGTTGGAGATCTGAGTCCAGAAATTGAGACAGCACAACTTAGAGAAGCCTTCACACCATTTGGAGAAATTTCGTGAGTGTGTTTTTTCCCTAAATTGGGAGTATTCATAGAAATATTGAAGTAATAAATTATTGGTAGAAATTATTTACTGAGTGTTTTGTTGTTACATGTTTGTACTTCAGGTTTTGGTTATGTATAAAGAGTACATATTTGTTTTCTACCATAAACTAATGAAATGTTTGAAATATTTAAGACATGATGTAATTTTTTTTTACCTTCTAAAACTTTTTGGGGATTGAGATTAGAATATTTACCTTAAAAATTATTAATAATTTATACACAATCTTTATGAAGATGAAGACATGAAGCATTTTAATTATTTTATACATTTAATTTTCAAACATAAAAAAGCACCTTTGTATTAAAGCAAACACATATAAACATCATACATACATACTTTTATATTATTAAAATAATTAAAACAACTACCATTACAACATTGGCTATTTTAAGTCTCTGAGTACTTTTCAGAAAGTGCTTGTACACATGTTTAAATAAAACAAAACATAAAAAATAAATTGTTTTATTCATGTTGTTTTGTTATCCTCCCAACTGAAAAGGTACAGGTGATTAATAATGGTGTCTATATGTAGAGGTTCACTTTTAACATGATGAAAAGACTTTTAAACAGCAGATTTTAATCAAACTTACAGGTCAAAAAACTTGTGGATGGGGTAATAGAACCTTATTGACTTGGGGGTTAAAATATTACCACTTCAAAGTAAAATGAAGTTTAGTTTCTGTGCAAAAGAAAACATAACCTCAAAAGATGGACACATATGCATACATATTTATCAACACCACAAAACAAAAACTAATGGCCATGGTGATAAGTTGTTATACTGGTGACATTTTTTTTATCTATACATTAGTACAATAATGTGTTTCAAAGTTTACAAATGAATTCTTGGGGAACATCAGCACAGAAAATATCTAACATTATCCTATTGATTTGACTTAACCTTCTGCATGATGTATGCCTAACATATTATTTGCAAACATCAAAATAGTTAAAATATATACATATCAATTTGAATTTCACCTGTAAGTAGATAGTTTAGGAGCTCCATATTTTTGAAACAAAAACCATGATTATTCTAAAGATTTTCATCAGAAGCTGTTTATCTTTTGTTATGTATATTTTGTTGTTTTCAAATCCCAAGAGCCAACCATCTTTCATCATGCTGTTTTCATATCTTACATCCTGTTATGTATATTCTGCTGTTTTCAAACATCAAGAACTATATTGTCTGATATTGTGCTGTTTTGAGAAGTCTTATATCTTCTGTTACATACATTTTACTAATTAAAATCCCCAAGAGCTATCTATCTAATATTGTGCTGTTTTGAGAAGTCTTATATCTTCTGTTACATACATTTTACTAATTACAATCCCCAAGAGCTATCTATCTAATATTGTGCTGTTTTGAGAAGTCTTATATCTTCTGTTACATACATTTTACTAATTACAATCCCCAAGAGCTATCTATCTAATATTGTGCTGTTTTGAGAAGTCATATATTTTACATTCTCTGATATATATACATCTTCTACTTATTCCAATCCCCAACCTCTAGCTGACTTTGTGCTGTTTTCATAATTAGTATGATATAAGATATTTCAGTTATTTAACATAAATCAATAGTGAATTTTAAAAAACGTTATTCTACTAATAAAGCATTTTTTAAGAGAATTGTAAAAAATCAAGTTTTCAAATTATTGCAAACTCATGTTGCATCTTATCCATCAAGTTGCATGTTTCAATCTGGAAGATATGGACTTAAAGTTCAAGTAAATGTGTCAGTGGAGTTGGTAATGTCTTCCAGTTTTGTAGCGAAACCACAGCCACAGTCACCGATTTCCTTGGGTATAGATGATGATGTGTAGTAATTGTTCAGCGATTGTCATTTTGTCAGGATGTGTGAACTAATTATTCATGCAGTGGTTGTTAAATTGTTGAGTAAATGTCATTTTACTGAGGATGTGTGGTATTTGTAATGATTTAGTCAGGATGTGTAAGCTAATTGTTGAGACTTGTTTTTTCCATATACAGAGATTGTTCAGTGATTGTTGTTTTATCAGGATGTGTGATCTAATAAGTTGAGACAATGTTTTTTCCAAGATACAAGTGGCAGTTGTTGAGTAAATGTTATTTTACTGAGGATGTGTGGTATTTGTAATGATTTAGTCAGGATGTGTAAGCTAATTGTTGAGACTTGTTTTTCCCATATACAGAGATTGTTCAGTGATTGTTGTTTTACCAGGATGTAATCTAATAAGTTGAGACAATGTTTTTTTCAAGATACAAGTGGCAGTTGTTGAGTAAATGTACACTTTTTCTAAATTTGTGAGTTGAGGGGTTGAAATGGCTCAGTAGTTGGTGTAATGAACTGTGATTCTGAGGGTACGTGGTATGTGTCCTGTTGCCACAAAATCATTCTACACTCTCTGGGGCTATGGATTTTAAGAGTGACATAGAGATCCCACTGTTCAGTTAGAGTAACTCGAGTTGGCAGCATGTGCCATTCACTAGCTGCCTTTCCTCTAGTATATTAATTCAAAATTTGTTATGGTTATGCACAGAGTGCCCTTGTATAGCTTTGTGTGAATTTCCAAAACGAATCATTGTTGATTGAATGCTACTTTTTCTAAACATACAAAGATTTGTTGAGTGACTTTTATGTTTCAGGGGATTGTGTTAATAGTTGTAATTGTTCGGTGACTGGTGTTTTCCATAGATTTGTGTGGTATAGAGTAAATGCTTTTTTGTTTGTTTTTTCTAGAAATGCCTTCAAATTTTTAGACGATGATTATTTTCTTTACACATTTATGCCTGTTGTTGACTGAATGTTCATTTGTTAGGATAGGAGAGGCAAGTTTTGACTAAATGTTGTTATTCTTGAGAATATGTGATAATTGTTGAGAGAATATTGTTTTTTCTAGAATGTATGTGTTAATTGTTCAAGGAATGTATGACAACCGATTTAATGTCCTTTTTCTTAGGTAAGTGTGTGTGGCCATTGATTAGTGAATGTCATTTGTCAGAGAATATATATTATAATTGTTAAGTGAATTCATTATGCTAGGTACCTGTGGTGAGTGCTGGGTAAATATGTGTTGTTTTTCCCACATAAAGCGGCATTTATTGACTAAAGGTCACTTGTTCTAAAAGTGTCTTCGTTATTAAGTAAATGTTGTTTTTAATGAAATGTTTGTGATAATTGTTGAATGTTGTTTTTCCTATATGTTTATTTATTCTTGGGTGAATGCTGCTGTTTTTAATGAGATATTTGTGGTAATATTTGAGAGAATATCATTTCATTTTTCTCGTATGATTGTATTTATTGTCGGGTGGATGCTGCTGTTTTTAATGAGATATTTGAGAAAGTATCATTTTTCTTGTATGATTGTGTTTATTGTTGGGTGGATGCTGTCGGTTTTTAATGAGATATTTGTGTTCATGTTTGATTAAATGTCATTTTTCCTATGTGTGTGTGTGGTTGTTGTTCTGTGAATGTTATTTCTCTTAGGTTTTGTGTGTGTATGCACTGTAATTGTTAAGTGTATTTTTTTTTCCTTTTTGTGAGGGTATATGTGGAAATTATTATGTGAATGATTTTTTTCTTTGACATGTTAGTGTTTAAGAAATATAAATTTTGTAAATTTGTAACTGTCGAACCATCATACCATCATCGTTTTTGACAATGTGCTTGTTAATTTGTGAGCAAACATTTTCTTTTCTGAGAGATGTGTTTGATAATCCTTGTCATTTGTCTGAGGGTGTGTGTGTGTGTGTGCAGGATTTATAGAGCAAATGATGTTTTTTGTTATTGTTTTTCAGGAGTATGTTAGGTATTTTTTCAGTGTACCTTGTTCTCCCAAAGATATGTTAATGAGTGAATGTCATTTTTTCTTATTAAAAACAACTAAAATTGGATAGATAAAAAACAACAATAAAACTGTGTTTCACCAGCATAAACATGATGTCATAAGCACTTTATTTACACAACATATAAAGTACACCTATTTGGTGATGTGATGAACATAACTTTGACCTAAGCATAAATGTAAACTTACTCCTTGCATTAGAGATTTGTATTGTCTTATTATAATAGCTTCATTTATTTTACTTTTATTTACATTAGTTTAAGAACAAATAATTTTAACAATATCATTTTCACTACAGTATCCAGTATCTTTAAAATGTTGGTAGACATTTGATGGAACACGTCCATGTTCTGCTATTTTTATACTTTAATTCCCTCGGTCTTCCCAATATAAAGACTGTTACTGTGTGTACATTGTGCTCTATAAACTATCTCTTTCTCAATTACAGTTGGTTTAATTATGTTTTGTAATATTATGCTCAACCTTTTTCCTGTTAAAAACAGCTAAACATAATTGGAAGTTTATATATCTTTTCTAGATATTTTATTTTTCTGTATTTTTTGTTGTTTGTTTGTTTTCTTCCCCATTTTAGCTGTTTTTAAAGTGTGTGGGATACTTCTAGTACTTGCTATTTTCCTTGGATATGGTGGTAATACTTAAGTGAGTGATGCTACTTTGAGAATATTCTTAAATATGTATGGTTATATTATTAAGAGAACATCGTTCCTCTAAGAATATGTGTGTGTGGTAATTGTTGAGTGAATGTTGTTGTTATGATGATATACACTAATTGATTTAATTATGGAAGTAATGATTAACACCAATAAAATGCAAATATTATGGGATTACTTTCCCTCTATTCTATGAAAATGAATTACACCAGAGAAAAGTAACATGTTGAAAGCTTACACTATGACTGGCTATCATACAACCAATCAGATAGTGCCACACCTGCATAAAAACACAGCCAGTCATACTACTCCAAGCAGTAGTGTGATGATTGAACTCATAGCTCTTGGATCAGAATTAACACATTAAAAAGGGGTATAATTTGAAGTTTTTTCTGGTGAAGTTTACCTCATGCTACAGATTAAGGTAAAATCTCATGTTTCATTAGGTATTATATTGAATTTTGAAAAGGTTGTATGGAACTGGAACAACTGACAACGGAAGTGATTGAGGTAGAAAACTGAAACTATTCAAAAGTAATGTCAAGTAATTCAGATAAGATGTTGCCAATGGCCTACTTTGGAGTATGGACATGAATGTTACTTCCAGGAGAGTAAGATACACATTAACACGAAGTGATCCCAGTGGATGTGTACCTGCTCAAAATTCACTGCTGAGGAGAATTACCCAAGCTAAAAGGCTGAAGTGTACATCAGAATTCCATCAATGTGATGAGCAAAGCTAGAGGATGGTGCTATTTAGAAACAAATATATTTCTTTAACAACAGTGATAGTTTGTCTGATGACATATTGGAGAAGGGCATCATAACTAGTGTGTACCATCTACAAAGAAGCATGCTGTGGGACAAATACAAGTGTGGGCTACATCTCAGCCTACAGTGTTGGAGATCTACACAAAATTGATGGCACCCTATCTGCTGATGGGTACAGACATTATGTCATTCCTTCAGGAACAATACCTGTTGGACAAGAATTAATTTTCCAGCAAAACAGTGATTCTAAGTATGCTGGAGATTTGATGAAACAATACCTGATAGGTAAATGAGGTCTTTGGAATGATTGGCTTGAACAAAATCCTTCAACTATTCACTTTTGTATTTTGTTATACTGTATTGTACTAATAATACATTGACTATTTAAATACAATTATTCAGTGTTTGTGACTTATTTGTGTATCACTTCTGTATGTCAATTTATTTCCAATACTATATATGTGATAAATGTTGTTTTCAGTGAATGTCGTTTATTCTTAGATATCTGCTGTAATTGTTGAGTGAAATTCTCTATTCTAGGATGCATATGACAATTATAGGGGGAATGTTAATTTTCTCTAAGTATATATGCAGTAATTTGTAAGTAAATGTCTTTCTTTTGTTCCCTCAGGACATGTTTGATAACCATTTAGTGTTAATTTTTTTTGGTTTGTTTGTTTTGTTTTTATCAGGACTGTTTGGTAATTGTTGAGTAAATGTCTTGTTCTCAGATGTTTGGGAATCGTTGAGTGAATATAAGTTTTTTCTCATGACGTATTTCTCATGATTTCTGAGGGATTATCTTTTTTCCCCTCAGGATGTGTTTGGTATTTGTTGTGTAAATGGCTTTTTTTCACGGGACGTGTTTGGGAATTAAGTGAATGTCTTTTTTTACAGGCCATGTTTGTTAATTCAATTGTGTAATTGTTTTTCGGAAATATGCATGATAAATGTTGAAAGAATAGGTTCATAGCCATGTATTTTGAAACGAGAAAGCTAGGCTTTTGTTTGTAATAATGTTTAACCTTATAGCTAAATTACTACGGTAAAAGAAAGTATATTTTTCACCGCATCGTTTCGCCAGAAAATAACTTACTTAATCCTCTTTTCAGAGTCTTCGCTTATTGTTCGTTCTTATAGTTAAAGAATTTACAGAGGGCGTAGTTTATTTAAGGTTTCAATCTACAGGATATTGGTTGTTAAAATCATAGTTTCACGCTTCGATTCTTTTACCAGAAATTTTGCTTTTGTTGAAAGTGCGTGGCTTCGAATGACTTTAGAAGACTGATATAAAATTGAATTTATTGTGTTACCGTGATGCTATTGTTACTTTGGAACGTAAAGTTTGAAAACTTTAAGAAGATTGAATATTTTATTTTTTTACAAACCAACGTACTGAATTCTGGTTATGGAAAAGAAGTAGTTTACGGTCGATCCGATCGTTAACTTTTCTATCCACTCTCGAATATATTTAACTGCTGGTAAAAACAGCAGAAGAAAAAGAAAAGAAGCCGAATTTTCTAAAATTGAGGCGATTAGGCTTAATGTTAGGAAGTCATTAAAATGTTTAGAATAGTTCTACTATTTCGATTGTGGCCTTATGTCCATAGCGGAAATGTTCTTGATATGTCTTTGAATTCGCCCATTCCCTAAACGGTGAGCTGAATGTTTTTTCTTGTTTTAACGAACACCGTGATAAAAATGTAAGGTTTGGAGTAAAAGTATCGACCACTACTACGTCTGTCGTATATGCCAACTGACCTACTTTCGGTAGGACAGTCCTTCTTAGAAATAAAATATCCTCCTTCCTACTCAAATGTCAAGTAGAACGCAAAATATCCTACATTTCGATACATCTTTGTTTCCAAGTCTACAGGCGACATTTGAACAGTGCTTCTCTGAACTACGTAATGAAAATATTCTATTATAGCAGTCATTCCGTTTCTAATAATATATTGCCAAATTATATGGATTTTAGCAATATTGTTGATAGTTTGAATTTAGATAATGTTTTAGAAGAATTATTCGAAGAATTTGTACCAGTTAGAGAGAATTTTCATTTAATTGCGTCCAGTGAAATGTGATAGTATCGTATATATTTAGCATTCCAACATCGTCTGCTTTTACAGAAAGAATATTTTTTGTAATGGGATTGAAATGGCGACCACAAAGAAATCGCTGCACTATTGATTTACTAAGAAGCGAATTATTAATTTATATAAATAACAAAAGTTTGTGCTCTGAATTCTATGAGAGAATTTTAAACAATAAAACTTTATTGATTGCTGCAAAGGAGTAAAGAAAATATAAATTTAAAATGGGAAAAAAACTAAAGATAATTTTTTGTGTTTTCTATTATGTATTGTTACGACAGCGGAAGTCACCTGCCGCTGGTGACACATTATGAATTTCTCAAATGATCGGGGAGGCCCGAGTGTATTCAAGACGCCCCCTTCTTTAGTATACAAGCCTGGCAGCGAAAACGGGCGGCATAAAATAAAAATGCATGTTTTATATTCGTCGAGAGCGAAGTTATCGAGATTGTGAATTGCTGTGATTTATAGCGTGTATTATAAAAGTTGTTTAGTTTAAAGTGACGAGAAACGTACTGATTGCGGGACTACTGTGTACTAAAAGTTTATATCGAGGAAAAATAAACTGGTTTAATCAAGAAGGGAATTGTATCCGTGAAGTTCCTCGGAAAGAATTTATACCAGAAATTAACAAACAGTCAGATACGTAACAGTATATATATAATATAGGTGTCTTTTTTTTCTGATTATATTTATTGTAAGATCTTATTTAGTATTAATAAAAATATGTGAAACGTTTCCTTTGTGTTTGTTTTACTACCAACAGTTATCGAGTTTTATTTCACTTAGGTTAGGGGCTGTCCATGTGACTAAATGTGAGGGGGAGTGTGGTCAAAAGTCGCATAAATCGTTTGATGTCCTTTATCGACGGCCCATTACAAAAAAGTCCTACTTCAAAATTTTCAAGAGTTGGCAACCCTAATCGTATCCCAACTAGGCCTGGTATTGGGCAAAAGGCCTTTTCTACACTGAAAACAGCAGATATAATGTGGTTGACATGTTACATTCATCTTTACTTTCATTTATAAGTTCTAATGATTGTAAATTGAGTGTTAAAATACTTACGTTTATTTTGCGTAGCCTACAAAGTCGTTTCTTTTTGAGTTGTTACATGTTACAGATGAGAAAATGTATTGTAAACCAGTGATCTCCAGTAGGCAGCCCATGAGCCACATTCGTGGCTTGATGTATGATCAGATATTGCAAATGTGAGCAGAACTGTATTTGGGGAATGATTTATTACCCCAACAAGCTTAGGTCTAGCTCTTGCTTTTATGGTGATTATCTAGTTTTCATGTATGGAAAATAATTGGGGATCACTGTTCACTAATGGCAATAAAATTCCTTATCTTTTGATTGTTTTGTTACAGGGGAAATATTTTTGTTTAAAAGATTTTGATATTTTACAATTTTCAGATTAACCGGAAAGAGTAGGATTACAATACTACAATATTGTTCAAGTTTTCAATGGTACAACACATCAGTTTGGTTAAGCTAAATCTCACTTGAAATCTGAATTTGAAAACATTTTATATATCAACTCGTCATCTAACTTTTATAAAAGTCAGTGTGTGTCACATCACATCATGCTTGATTTTTCGAAATAGGAGGAGTCATAAAAGCCAAAATGCCTTTATTCAGGTAGAATAGTTTGATTATTGCCTGCCCATTAGGATTTTTGTAATGGGGTGCAAGGAAGCCATGAAACCTTATAACTGTAGTGAGTGTTGGTATAATAAGCCTAAAGTAAAGTAGTAGTGAGGGATGACCTAACCTAGAGCCAAATACGTAAAATTTATCATGAAATTAAAAATATCAATTGAACTTTAAACTTAAATCATTTCTGAATTAAGCTATTTTCTGTTATATCACCAAAGTTTTTAATATAAAAACAAACCTCTTTAATGAAAGGAGACTAAATTAAGATATCAACAAATATTTTCAGTTTTGTTATCTATACATTTCATTTTATACTTTTGTTGCTAAGCTACATGACATAAAAGCTAATGTTGGAATGTATTGTTACCAAAATGCACTGGCTTTTCTATATATATATATATATTAGAAGTTGTTAATCTGATTTTTATCAATAATTTATTTATTTATTCTACGAATACACCACAAATGATCTTAATTTTGATTAGCTCACAAAAGAATTTGCCAATGTTTGACTGCCTCAACTGCACTTTTCTTCCTCTTTGTTAGCCAAACTTGATTTTGCAAAAGTTATTTATTTCAGTTAGCAATGAAATGTAAGGTTAGGGTATACTATGGGGTAGGGTGGTAGTACTTGCCCCATCATTTTTGAAGGGCTCTACAGTAGGTGATCTTATAGTTTAAACATTATTATGCATTCACATTTCCATAGTAGCAATATAACTAATCAATAATATTTCAATTATAAACAATATTACACATTCTTATACCAAAGCAATAACATAACTCATAATATTATAAACAATGTTACATAGTCATATACCCACATAAAATAACTGTATGACACTGTTTATGCTCTGTCTCATACATACACACATACAGTAATATTATAATTATCATTAATGTTATAACCTAAACAATATTACATAGTCATATACCCACATTATTGTGGTCGGTATACAGGTGCTCTGTTTGATGTCTTCTGGACAGTAGCAATATCCCTGATTTTGAAAAATGTTCGAGAGCTTTAAACAGCTCCTGCCCACCAGTACACATGAGCTGTTAGTTTGCTGGTATCTTATCTCTATTCTTTGTTTACAAAATTAGACAGTAAAAGTTAAAGTACCAGAGACATAGCAGCTGACAGGGTCATGTAAAGTTATCTGTGATCTTGTCCTATGTAAACAGCATCATGACAAACGTGACAGGGGCTCTAATAAAGCAATGTAAAACATGAAGGCCTGCACTAGGTATCTAAGGTTTTCTTGGTCGATAGACAGGTGTTTTGTTTGATGTCCTCTGATCAGTATACAGATTTTCCATGTGATGTCCTCTGTCAGTAGGTGTCTAAGGTTTTCTTGGTCGATAGACAGGTGTTTTTTTTATGTCCTCTGGTCAGTATACAGGTGTTCTGTTTGATGTCCTCTGACAGTAGGTATTTAAGGTTTTCTTGGTCGATAGACAGGTGTTTTTTTTTATGTCCTCTGGTCAGTATACAGGTGTTCCATTTGATGTCTTCTGGCAGTAGGTATCTAAGGTTTTCTTGGTCAATAGACAGGTATTTTGTTTGTTCTCTAGTCATTATACAGGTGTTTTGTTTGATGTCCTCTGGTCGGTATACAGGTGTTCCGTTTGATGTCCTCTGGCAGTAGGTATCTAAGGTTTTTTTTGGTTAGTGAATTGATTCACATGATGTTTACTACAATGAGTTACTTCAAGTGATATTCACTACAGTTAATTACTTTTATGCAAGTACTTCTCCAAACACTCATTTCATTTTGATTTTATCTTAATTTTTTGCTTCTGATATAAGTACTTGTACTATTTCAAGAATGTTTATTGATTCATTTTGTTCCTCTAAGTATGAATATATATTTACCCTTATTTATTAAAACTCGTACATGGCCAAGCTGTATCAGATCTAATATTAACTTAAGTTTTTGGACCATGAATTGAGAAAAATATATGGATAAGACTAATTTTTGCAAATAGTGAAGTAATTGCAGCTAATCTTTCCATTTCTCACTAGTACAGTATATTATTATAGAAAATACTGAAGGTATGCAAGTAAGCTGTACAATGACCAAGTATTTTGTATTTAAACAGAGCAATGTACCATATTTTTATGCTATCATAAGTTTACCAGTGTATGACTGTGAAATAATATTAAAATGTTCTGTATTGCTTGCCACAATTTGGTCAAGTTGTTTCATTTCCATTTGACCTCGTTAGTTTACATATAAGTCCATAGAGCCTTAATAGTTTTAACATTGGTACTCTGTGCAGTCCATGCCATAATTTTGGTGTCACCTTTTTCCCTTCTAGGCATCATTTCATCACATTTGTTGCATTAGCAGTAAAAGTGCCATCAGTTTTGTGTAGCTATCCAACACCATTGGCTGAGATGCAGCCAACATTCTGTTTGTCCCCAAACATGCTTCACTGTACATTAACCATGACACAGTTTTCCCAGTTAACAGATTCTGTTGAATTTGTATTCATCTGTAAAGAGTACATTCTTCTGGTGGCTTTGATCATTCCATTGATTTAATCCTGGTGACCATTTCTGACTTTATTTGATTATCTCTCGTAAGTAGTGGTTTTTGAGCAGCTAAGCAATAGCTGAAACCACTGCACAATGATATGTATTCTTACTGTTCTGGAAGAAATATTCAAACCAATACTTACAGCTAGAACATTGTCAAGATATCTACTTGGATTGTCATGTATCATTTAAAGAGCATACTCTGAGTTACTTAATAATTATTCATGGTTAGTTTTTACATACTACATAAGTTTCAGATGTTGTTTATCTCTCTACTGTTTTTCAGTACTAACTTCTAGTTATGTAGTAGTAATGGTTTTGTGGAAGTTTTATAATATAGATATATATATATAATTCTCTTTTGCTATTAAGTTTTTCTTTTTTTACATTTTTCAGAGATTGCCGAGTTGTCAGAGATCCTCAGACTCTCAAATCAAAAGGTTACGGGTTTGTCTCCTTCGTTAAAAAAGCAGTAAGTAACAGGATTTCTCTAGTCTTATTTCACAAGCATTTACAGTTTATTCTATTGAAGACGTAGGATTTTGAAAATTCACTTTTTTAGTGTTCGAACCTAACAATTTCCAATCTTGTTATTCACTTAACTTATCTGATATAATAAATTTTGTTTTAGTTAGGGCCATTGTTGCTTAAAACTAAAATTTAACACAAGTATAAAATATGCTGTTAAATTATCTTTTTGCCATAAATTTCCTGCTTCATATAATGGCCATTAGTTGCTTTGGTAGCACAGGCATCATTTTACCTAATAGGTGAAAAACCACAGTAAGTGGAACAAACTGTCAGAAGACTGATATTAGGGAAACTAGTTTTGACATGTTTGTGCATCCTTGTCAGTCTTCAAAAGACAACATGAAACTGAAGAGGATGCACAAATGTATCAACTAGTTTCTCTACTATCAGACTTCTGACAGTTTGTTTCGCTTATTGTGGTTTTTCACTAATTGCTATACACGATATTGTGTTCTTTTATTATTAGCTATCTAATAGCATTATAACACTTTGAAAGACTTTACATGAAAAACTGTACATATATTTATCATTAATATCCACATCACTACTATACATAATTTTGGAGATAATTATGTATAAATAGTAAGCATTGGAACTCACTATCAACAAGGTTACACTGATTTATGTAAAGAATTTTATGTGTAAATAATACACATTACAACCTATTAGTTAAACATTACAGTACTTTGAACAAACAAAAATGAAATGAGCAGCAATTACATAGTTCAGCGTGACACTTGTGGAGAAAATGACTGATCTACAAATGTAGCACATATAGAAAAAATGATGTTAAAGACTTACTCTTTTGGTTTCAGATAAGCTCACACAGCTTTTTTTAGGGGTTTATATGCTATCCAGGAGAATTGAGATGGATGTAATATGATTGGTTGGTGGGTCTTGTTTTCATCAGTCTTTTTTTCTGCAGTTCTTATGTTCTTGTCCCATTATGTATTCCAGTTTCTTCAATGTAGAGAGACCTATATCTGTGAAGCTGGAAGACATTTTGGGATAAGAATAATAAAACATAAATAATACATAAGACTAATGAAAACATAGAATTTTGCCCTAACACAACATGCCATGTTGACTGGACATAATATAGACTGGGACAATTACAAACATATCAGATATATTCTGTAAAATAAGAAAAGGCAAAGAATCTTTCTACATCAGAATGATGAAACCATTATTAAACAGAAACTCGGTCCTGGAATTCATCAGTTTGTGGCTATCATTGGTCAACTCATCTCTTGTTCCACCAATCACATTACAAGAATTACCAACCCATCATGGTCACCTCAATGCTTTCAGGAAGCATATAAAACCCAGCAAAACCAGTGCAAGAGAACCTGAAGATGAAAGACAGAAGTCTGTTAAAATGACTTTCCATTTGTGTTAATATTGTAGATTAGTTTTCTGGAACTTTCTCCAAAAGTGTCACACTGAACTAGTCAGTTATTGCCCATTTTGCCTTTGTTTGTTCATCATGAAGACTCTGCCAAAATTATCTTTAAAAGAATTATAGAAATTCACTATAACCTTCACTGTTATTTATAGTGTTATAGCACAACTACTTACTCCATGTAATTTATTTGTTTTGTTGTTGTATCAGCTAAAATTTAAATGCTTGAATCTGAAAGTGACTGCTGTGTAGCAGGAAAAACTTGATAATACAAAAAGAATTGTTACATGGTATAAAACTGAAGATTTTTATTTTTTCCTACATATTAAACACATTATGAGCCTCAAAGAATACCTAATGTTATGTAACCATAACAACTTGCTATAGATACTCCTGCCAGACATAGATAAAACACTAGTATCATCATAAACTTACAGTTGAAATTATCAGTATTTAACAGAACAATACTTAAGAGTGTTTCAAAAAGTGTGTTGATATTATTGAAAAGACACAATTGTTGTAAATGTAATAGAAATGTTAAATTAGACTGTGCACATAGAGCCTTGAAAGCTAACTCCACTAATAAGGGCAAAAAAGCAGTTGCTTGAGTACCCTGTGCATGTCACTGCACATTTGATTTATCTTAAAATATTAATAGAAAAGCAACACATAGCCACAAATGATTTCAGTACAGTGGATTTTTAAAAGTTGCTATAAACAAAGTGGTGCAACATGGTCACAAATGATTGCATATAGCTTCTGCACCAGTCAAAATTTGGTTTTTTCACATTCTGGATATTTTCTTACAGGATGTATAAGACATGATTTTTTTTAAGAATTATTTAGTCAAGAAGTCTCTAACTACACAGTAACCTTCCATTAATAGTACTTGTTTTTTTGACATTCTAATTTTGTGATTTACATAGAGTGAAGCTAAAACAAGTTTTAATCTCTTTCCAGGATGCTGAAGTTGCTATTTCCCAGATGAATGGCCAGTGGTTGGGAACCAGAGCTATTCGAACAAACTGGGCTACCCGTAAAGTATCTGCCAACAGAAGCCAGTTCGAAGGTACGTTGTGTACTATTGACACAAACTGGGCCACCCGTAAAATATCTGCCAACAGAAGCCAGTTCCAAGGTAAGTTGTCCTGTTCATTATTGACACAAACTGGGCCGCCCGTAAAATATCTGCCAACAGAAGCCAGTTCAAAGGTAAGTTGTCCTGTTCGTTATTGACACATACTGGGCCACCTGTAAAGTATCTGCCAACAGAAACTAGTTTGAAGGTATGTTGTCCTGTTTGCTGTTGACAAAAATTGAGTCAGATGTAAAGTATTGACCAACTGAAGCCAATTTTGTAAGCAAGTTTTACAGTTCACTGTTTATTGTTTTATATTGGCATTGAAAAGTTTTTGTAATGACATTTTATGAGTTATTGTGTATAATAAACTTGAGATAACATTAACTGGATGTCTTATTATTTTGTTTGTTTCCTTATGCATGGGTTAACTGATGAAATGTGTATGTGATACTGAGTAAAACCGTTTTTTTAAGGATTACAGAAATATTACAGGGGTTGAGTGTATTATGTTAAAATAATTTTGGAATCTTATCATTCTGTTGCAGCTCATATCTCCATGTTCAGTCATGTTCCATTTTATGATTGTGCATTTTGACAATAGCTTTTCAGTGTAGTTTCCATTACAAAAGCCTGTCATGTCTAAAGCACACCCTTTTGCATGCTTTCTATGAGCCACCTTGTGTATGAAGATGAAAGTTTCCCAATTCTCCTTTCAATAGTCTGACAGCACAAAAATGCATAGATGCAACTTGAATGGTTTGTCTTGATATGGAATATAATGAATAAATATGTTTCATTTTCCTGCTGCTTGAGCGTCAGTTGAACATACATGTTGTTGGAGCAACTTGTGTACATGTGGTTTATTTTGTTTTTAATGATGGAAATTCTTCTTGATTATTTTGCATACTGTTGTTGTCTAGAGTATGTGAACGGCTTTTGTCACTGATCTTTGTGTTTGTAGATTCTCACTTGTTACAACATGCCACACACTTAGTTTGCCATGGCTGAAGTATAACTTGTTACAGGTCTCTTTCTGGATAGTCTTCACACCCCAAGTTGATCCATATCCCTTTGTTTTTCAATTCCATTAAGTAGAAGGGATACCCTCCAAATCAAAGGAAACTAGAGAGTCTACTCCCCCTACTCAAAAGCTGAAGCCAATTCCCATTGATTTCACTCCTATCTATGAATTAGCAAGAAGAAATCCAAATGACCAATACTTTGTGCTCCTATGAACAATCCCAAAGAACAAGATTATCCAATCATCTAGTCATGCATAGCATCATCATATTTATGGAAGTCCAACAAACATTCCCTACCCTGAAATACAAAGTTACAAATACACTTGAAAGAAATTTTTGCCAGTTTTAGCCTCTTATGAATTAAAAATTTGTCCATGATAAAGGTGATAATTGTTGAATCTAAAGTAAGGTAAGGGCTCGTTCTGCAAACTCCTGTATCTTTTCAATTCCAGATACTTAACTGGCATAAAATCCAGTTATGTTTATTTTAGTAAAAGGGATCAAAAGTCATTCTGTATATATATATATATATCTTCTCAGATAGGGGTTTATCTTGTTCTAGGAAGGATCCATTAAACCCTCTGAATCTCAACATCTGATAAATAATTATATATATATATATAAATTGTCTAAGATTAAAAGCCATAGACTTTCAACTTTTATGAGTGAAAATTCACTAATTATCATTTATCTTTCATGAGTAATAAATAACAGTAACTGTATAATGTCTGTTCAAAATTAATATTCAACAGACATAGATACAACTCAGTAGTTCTTTAATTCATCTTGCTTCTTTGCCAAATAGACCAATTATGTATAAATAATGACTTGCAAAAATAAAGACCAAAGCCACTGGCAATTGTCAGAAACCAATTATTTTTCTTTCATTTATTTACTGGCCTGACTGTCAGAACCAGGATCGTAAAGTAACCCCTGAAATCAACTTGTATCAAATGATGTTCACTGATAGGATGGGGATGGAAATTCAGACAGTCATACCAGCTAGAAAGGTTTCTTCAAATACCTGTGGTGGACTTTAATTTTATCATAGTATTTCAGAAGGAAATATTTTTGACAACTGTCTTCAACCTTTTACACATTATGGATAGCCTAGACCTCATTTTCATACAATAACTGCCCCATGGCTTAGCGATAAACCTGAAGGCTTATACTGCCAAAAACTGGGCTTCTATACTGGTTGTGGGCACAGCAAAGATATCCCATTGTATAGCTTTGTACTTAACAATAAATAAACAAGTAAATAAACTTTCAGGAATTTGGGCATAAAGGATCCCTTACAATGAACAAATAATCTTTCAACCACTTGCATCTGTACGTTTTTCCTTTATTTAAAAAAAAAAAAAAATTAAATCGTTATTTATCTTTTAAAACACAATCAAAATGAAGGTATTCTACAAAAGATGGGGCTTTTAGTAGAGGTTTAGGGCTCTCAGTGAAAGAGAATGAAATCTGTAAAGGCCCATGAAAGTTTGTTATAGACAAAAAACATGACATTAAATATACATAACAATAATGCTATTCTTCCCAGGTCACTTGTTCTACACATGTAACGGTTGGTCATTCCCATGAAAAATAATGGAAGTTATATCCTCAACGTCTCCCCTGGTCCTACGTATGCTTGTATACACATAAATTTTGAAAATTACTTAACTAAAGAGAATTGTATGCAGGCAGAATTTTAACATTCTAATTTTGGTTGAAACTTGTTCTCTAGAAAATAAACCTAGAACAAGTATATCTTCTTAAGTCAGAATAGTATAGTTCTGGATAGGTATGTTGTGTCTTATTTACTTCTCAGTTTCAAAACTTTTACTCTATAGTGTTGGATGAGCTTTATTGAAAACACACGAGCCTGAAGAGTATATTAACAGATGAGTTATTAATTCACATTGTTTTTAAGTAATAACCTATTTCTCTGCATTTAGTAAGTCTTTTTAGTTATGATGTCTAATACAATATTCTAAATCTTTCAAACCTTGTGAAGCATTATATGGCAGCAGTATCCAGTACATTTTGTTAGGTTTTGTTTTCTAGTATATCGATCAAGTTTGTTTGCTATGCTGCTCTATGTATGTTTGTTTCTTTTATTATTTCCACATGTATACAGTTGGGTTACTTTTGAATAGAAGTTCTGAATTATTATAAATACACAATGCACATTTTTTGAATAATTTTCACCTCGCATAGTTTAATCTGTTTTTATTAAAGAACAGTACTGCAGTAGAAATACAGATTTTGCAAGGGGTTTCCATAATCTGACAAATAAAAAAATTCTATGCTGATTTGTTATATCTTCTTATATGTTCTTTAAGGTAATTCTCAAGCTCTTAGTTTTGATGAGGTATATGCCCAGTCAAGTCCAACAAACTGTACCGTGTACTGTGGGGGCATTAGCCAAGGACTTTCAGGTGAGTTTTATACCATTATTTGGTTGTTAGATGCATTAGTGATAAATTATGATACCCGCGTTTTAAGTGTTGTGTGTTTTCCTTTATGATTTTATTGGTCCATATTGTTGTGTTGATACTCGCAAGCACCAACTGACCATAAATTTAGATATCCAGTATTAAACAATTTAATTCATTGTTGTGTTAGATGGAATACCTTAAATTTGATATATCAGCATCACTGTTAGTCTAAAAACCTAGTTAATGATAAGATAAACAGTAGTTACCTTTTAATGAAATACCTTGAAAGCTTTCTAATTAGAAGAATTTTTGCTTCATCATTGCATAATTTCATCTTCTGTCATTTTTGATACTGGAATCATGTTTTAACTTTAACAAGATATTAAGTGTAATCTTCTCATGATACATAGCAGGCAACAAACAGTTAATACTAACCACAGCATGCAACTAATAATTAATACTAATTGATTTTTCTCATCTAAGTTGATGTGCAAAATTAGTAATAAACACAAATATTTATTAATATTTGTGATCACGATGATATGTAAAATACACTGGTTGGCCACTTTATTAGGATCTACACACATTTCTCAAACATTTCATTTATTTGAATTTTTCAAAGGAATTTGATTTGTCAGGAGATTAGTTGAGGACTATAAATGTAGAGTGCTACAAGGGTTAGTATGCATGGTAAAAGGCATGAGAAAGAATGCCTCCAGATTTCAAAGCAATATGAGAGACCATATCTTTGACCATCCATTCAGAAATATATTTCATCAAAGCTCATCAGTAGAAAGTAAATACAACTACCACCAAGGTAACTGTGGTCATCAACTGCTGGTGACTGATTGCAGGAAAATATTATTGTGCAGGCTTTTAAGATTTAATGGGTATCAGGCATGTTCCAGTTGACTTAATATTTTAAGTATGGCTGGAATTTGATGTTATAAAAACTTTTGAACAATAACCAATAATCAGTCTACAAAATGACTTATTTTATATGCAAAGAAGAAACATGGCTCGAATGGTGTAAACTGTAGATGTTTGATGTTGCCTGAGGAGTTTTGTTTTTTTCTGTAGTTATTATGAAGTTCCATAAACACTTGACTGTGCTTGTGTTGTTTAGAAGGTGAAAGATGCATGAAATGGGGGTATCATTGTTGTGGTAAAGGTTGGATGGTGTGATTCCTTCGTAAAAGCAAATAACAACTAAAGTGTACCTAAATGCTTTTGCCATTTGTATCCACCAAAGGTTCTTCTATACCATGATGAGTTCAGATGGTCCAGTGCAATATTTGGTGATAGTCTTAATAAAGTAGACTAACATCTAAAGTGTACCCCACCACTGTTGTCATTTATATCGTGTGTTTTGTGCAAAGGCTGTTCCACACCATGCTGAAGTCAGGAGAAAGGCTGTCTAGTGCAGTATTTGGTGGGAGTCTTAATAAAGTGGACTGTTGGTTTATTTGTATTTGTTTACTTAAAAATATATATTTTCTAGTACGTATTCTCAAGTAATACATAGTTTCAATATAGTAATAATTTTTGTGTTTCATCTGTATATACAAGTTGTCATGGTTATTCTGAGCTTTAATATTAAAGTTGATTTTTCTTTAACAGATGAACTTATCCATAGGACTTTTATATCCTTTGGTCCTATACAAGAAATAAGAGTTTTTAAAGACAAAGGTTATGCTTTTATCAGGTATGTGTACATTTTTCTACACAAGAAATAAGAGGTTTTAAAGACACTGGTTATGCTTTTCAGGTACATGTACAAGGTCCTACACAAGAAATAAGAGGTTTTAAAGACACGGGTTATGCTTTTCAGGTACATGTACAAGGTCCTACACAAGAAATAAGAGGTTTTAAAGACACGGGTTATGCTTTTCAGGTACATGTACAAGGTCCTACACAAGAAATAAGAGGTTTTAAAGACACGGGTTATGCTTTATCAGGTACATGTACAAGGTCCTATACAAGAAATAAGAGGTTTTAAAGACACGGGTTATACTTTATCAGGTACATGTACAAGGTCCTATACAAGAAATAAAAGGGTTTTAAAGACAATGGTTATTTTTTTTCAGGTACATGTACAAGGTCATATATAACAAATGAGGTTTTAATAACAAGTGTTACACTTTATTGGGTATGTGTACAATGTCCTATACAATTAGTAAGAGGTTCTAAAGACAAGGGTTATGCTTTATCAGGTACGTATACATGTTTCTATACAAGAAATAAGTTTTAAAGACAAGGGTTATGCTTTATCAGGTATGTGTACAAGGTCCTGTATGGAAAAAAAAGAGGTTTTACAGATGAAGGTTATGTTTTTATCATGTTTTTCTACAGTTTTCAACCATAAATGATTTTGTGTAATATTATTTTTTATAGACAGTTGTTAGAGAGAACACATTTATTTGCATTTTTAGTATTATTGATTACTTTTTGTAATTAATATTTGTAAGTCTGGTACCTGTGACTAATGAACAACTACATAATTCTTCCTGAAACTCCAGATTAACACTAACTAGATCCAGTTCTTGAACCCTATTCAATAGCTACAATTTAATATTTTCAACAGAATTACATTTACAGTTTATTTGAGTGAATATTCTTTAAATTACTAGAGTTTTGTGTTATCTCTAAGTCATATAAATTAGTCTTAGAAACAATAAGTGTTTATGCTTCAAACTTGAGATGTGATATTAACAAATAGTTATGTTTAATTTAGAAATATGATTACAAATTACTTGGATTTTGTTTCTATCCACTAAGTCTTAATTTACATTTCCAGGAAGTCTTTGAGGCTTGGTTTAGATTTGTTTCTTGCAGAAGAGTGTTTAAAGTTATTTACACTCCATCTAGATCTAACACCTAGTTTTGTTGTAGAATAATGCATGAGTCTCACTTTAGATAGAAATTCTCATAACATAACCAACTAAGAACAGGTGGGACAAAAAACAGTTTTTTATTCACAAAACCAAGTCATTTCCTTCATCTAAAATGCACAGTTTCAAAATTAATTATGTTCAACCTTGTTTGGTTAATAAAAACAGTATTGTTCAAAACTGCAATTCTCAGTCAAGTATTCTATGAAATTTTTTGCCTCTATTAATATGATAACTTCTAGCAACTTAATGTGAAGAAAATACAATCATACATAAATTATGACAGATCAGAAAGGTGTGTCACATTACTACCAACACATTCTGATCTAAAGTTCCATTAAATAGAACTTTCTGTCATTAATCTAATTGGAATTATTAGATGGCTTGTAACTTCGATTCTCGTTTCTTTGTTTAGTGTCAGCATATTAAAGATCTATAGACCATCCCTCAATCTTTCAGTTTATACATAAGAATAATATTGAAAAAAACATTTTAATACTAATAAAATTTAATTTAACAATCTCTTTTATAATATACAGTGGAATAACTTAGGCAGTTCAGACAAAGGTAAATTATGTTTCATTTAGGAATAGGCCTATAATTTGGACTTGTTATATAGGGGGAAGGATTTCCTGGTAGGATTTCAGTTTCACAGTTTTGTTCATAGGAATGTATGTGTAGCTAGTTTGGTCAAAATACAATATAACTATAGTTTAAAGTGTAAACAAAACAACATATAAATAATCTACAAATTGGAGTGTAAACAACACAACATACAAATCTATAAATTGGAGTGTAAACAACACAACATATAAGTCAGCTACAAATTAGAGTGTAAACAACACGACATACAAGTCAGCTACAAATTAGAGTGTAAACTACACAACATACAAGTCAGCTACAAATTAGAGTGTAAACTACACAACATATAAGTCAACTACAAATCAGAGTGTAAACTACACAACATATAAGGTAGTTTACACTCTGATTTGTAGTTGACTTGTATGTTGTGTAGTTTACACTCTGATTTGTAGCTGACTTGTATGTTGTGTAGTTTACACTCTGATTTGTAGTTGACTTATATGTTGTGTAGTTTACACTCTGATTTGTAGCTGACTTGTATGTTGTGTTGTTTACACTCTGATTTGTAGTTGACTTGTATGTCGTGTTGTTTACACTCTAATTTGTAGCTGACTTATATGTCGTGTTGTTTACACTCTAATTTGTAGCTGACTTATATGTCGTGTTGTTTACACTCTAATTTGTAGCTGACTTATATGTTGTGTAGTTGACACTCTAATTTGTAGTTGACTTATATGTCGTGTTGTTTACACTCTAATTTGTAGTTGACTTATATGTTGTGTAGTTTACACTCTGATTTGTAGCTGACTTATATGTTGTGTAGTTTACACTCTGATTTGTAGTTGACTTGTATGTTGTGTAGTTTACACTCTGATACGACATATAAGTCAACTACAAATTAGAGTGTCAACTACACAACATATAAGTCAGCTACAAATTAGAGTGTAAACAACACGACATATAAGTCAGCTACAAATTAGAGTGTAAACAACACGACATACAAGTCAACTACAAATCAGAGAGTAAACAACACAACATACAAGTCAACTACAAATCAGAGTGTAAACAACAC
>NW_013668256.1:171471-172733 GCF_000517525.1 Limulus polyphemus
AACACGACATACAAGTCAACTACAAATTAGAGTGTAAAAAACACGACATACAAGTCAACTACAAATTAGAGTGTAAAAACACGACATACAAGTCAACTACAAATTAGAGTGTAAAAAACACGACATACAAGTCAACTACAAATTAGAGTGTAAAAACACGACATACAAGTCAACTACAAATTAGAGTGTAAAAACACGACATACAAGTCAACTACAAATTAGAGTGTAAACAACACGACATACAAGTCAACTACAAATTGGAGTGTAAACAACACGACATACAAGTCAACTACAAATTAGAGTGTAACCTACACAACATATAAGTCAACTACAAATTAGAGTGTAAACAACACGACATAGAAGTCAACTACAAATTAGAGTGTAAACAACACGACATACAAGTCAACTACAAATTAGAGTGTAAACTACACAACATATAAGTCAACTACAAATTAGAGTGTAAACAACACGACATACAAGTCAACTACAAATTAGAGTGTAAACAACACGACATAGAAGTCAACTACAAATTAGAGTGTAAATTACACAACATATAAGTCAACTACAAAGTGTAAACTACACAACATATAAGTCAACTACAAATCAGAGTGTAAACTACACAACATATAAGTCAACTACAAATCAGAGTGTAAACTACACAACATACAAGTTAACTACAAATTAGAGTGTAAACTACACAACATATAAGTCAGCTACAAATTGAAGTGTAAACTACACAACATATAAGTCAGCTACAAATTGAAGTGTAAACTACACAACATATAAGTCAGCTACAAATTGAAGTGTAAACTACACAACATATAAGTCAGCTATAAATCAGAGTGTAAACTACACAACATATAAGTCAGCTACAAATTGGAGTGTAAACTACACAACATATAAGTCAGCTACAAATTGGAGTGTAAACTACACAACGTATAAGTCAGCTACAAATTGGAGTGTAAACTACACAACATACAAGTCAGCTACAAATCAGTGTGAACAACATGACATACAAGTCAACTACAAATTGGAGTGTAAACAACACAACACATAAGTCAAATACAAATCAGAGTGTAAACAACACGACATATAAGTCAGCTACAAATTAGCGTGTAAACTACACAACATATAAGTCAGCTACAAATTGGAGTGTAAACTACACGACATATAAGTCAGCTACAAATTAGAGTGTAAACAACACGACATACAAGTCAACTACAAATTAGAGTGTAAACTACACGACATATAAGTCAGCTACA
>NW_013668257.1:0-1293 GCF_000517525.1 Limulus polyphemus
GTTATATCAAGTTGGTGGAGTAGCTGTCGACATTGATGGTCCTCTGCCCCAAACTCGTGCTGGAAACAAGTACATTTGTGTGGTGATGGATTATTTCACCAAGTGGTCTGAGGCATATGCAATACCAAATCAGGAAGCTACAACTGTTGCTTTAGCTATTAGTGATTTCTTCTTCAGATTTGGTATGCCATATGAACTGCATTCATATCAAGGCTGTAACTTCGAATCAGCTGTGTTCCAAGAATGCTGCAAGTTGTTTGGCATCCGAAAGACCAGGACAACGCCACTTCACCCACAGTCTGATGGGATGGTAGAAAAGTACAACTGGACACTGGGACAGGAATTGGCAAAGTTTTGTAATAGCCACCAAGATGACTGGTATGTCTTACTTCCTCCACTGTTGATGGCCTATAGGACAGCAGAGCATGAAAACATTGGATACACTCCAGCAAAGTTGATGTTTGGTCGGGAACTTCGGTTGCCAGTAGATCTGTTATCAGGATGCCCACCTTATGAAAAGTTGCCTGAGAATGTGTCAGAGTTTGTGAAAGTGTTATTGGAAAGGATGGATGCTATTCACCATCAAGTGCGTTCAAACTTGAAAACGTCTGCTGATTCGATGAAGTTAACTTATGATAAGAGATCTACTGAAGTCAGTTTTGAACCAGGAGACAAGGTGTGGTTGTATAATCCCAGGAAGACCAAAGGGAAGTTTCCTAAGTTGTCTTCTCCAGGGGAAGGCCCATATGACATAGTGGATCGTCTCTCAGACGTGACTTTCCGGGTAAAATGTGGTTGGCGAGGTAAACCAAAAGTGGTGCATGCCAACAGGCTTTGGTGTTATCACGGTCCAGGACATTTCAGTTGGGACAAAGTGGACCACAGAACAAATGACGCTGCTGAAGACGTGACACCTGAAGAAGCCACTGTCGAAGAAGAAACTCTACTCAGTTTTGAGAAGGGAAACGGTGAAGCTCTTGATGAAGTTACTACCATACCACTGGTGTGACTGTTACCGATGATAGGACATTTCCTGATGAAGTAGATGAATCCCAAGTGAAGCATAAGCCAACGAGACGGAGACCAGTACGGAAGAAGATACGTCCCGTAAAATTAAGAGACTTTGTTGAATTGTAATTTTGTGTTTGTAATTCTGTACAGTTAATTAAGTTATTGTTAATTGTTATTGGTTTATTGTATGTGGTTATTGTTCAAGACGAACAATACTAAGGAGGGGGCAGTATCACGCCACCTCTTTCTAGAAATATCCTGTTCCTTCGTGAATTGTCAGGA
>NW_013668257.1:1631-3848 GCF_000517525.1 Limulus polyphemus
CGGAACGAAGTTACGGAAAATTAATTAACAAACGGAGACGTAACAATATTCAAACTAAGTTAAACGTATGTAGAAAAATTCTTTACACTATGTAGATCATAGTTGTATCTTAAACACTATGTAGTTTTCTTCTTCTTGTCAAAAGCCCATTTAGGTTAATTCAATTGCTTTAGAATCCAGTTGAGAAGCCGAACTATTTTTCTCTACTTTTATCACAATAGTGTCATTTCTACGGCAGCTAACTTCACGTTTTCTAACTCTTCTCTAACTGAAATACAGTTTCTTCAGTGTCAGATTTGACTTCTCTGAACTTCCAGCAAAAACCTTCTACAGTAAGTTCGTATCGTTTCAGCAAAGTTACTTTTAATTTGTCATTTGGGGGAATCTTTCATATCTTTCCAGGAAAGTATCCATGCTGTCTTTTTGTTCATAAAATTTGAGCAGCTTGGGTCGGCTGGCCCTGACTCCATTGTCATTTTTGGGTCCTACTTCTTTCTGTTGGGTGAGCTGGGCGATCTCAGTTTATGCTCTTATTCTCTCTATTTCTAGTCTCTACTCTCTCTCTTCTTTTCTTCTTTCTCAACTTGTATTCTCATTCTTTCCGTTTCCTTTTCTTATTTTAGTCTTTATTCCTCTCTTCTCTGCCTATGTTTTTCTCTCTTTCTCTCTCTAGTTCTTTTCTTCTTTTATAAACTCTCATAGTTCGCTGTCTTTTAATCCCAGATGCTCTTCTTTTTCTATTCATTTATCAAAATTTGACATGACTATATAGCGCCATTGTAACATCCACACTATTTGCGCTACTACTTCAATTGTACATATATAGACCTACTAATATTCGCTGTCGTCATTTTTTTTATTGCCGCTGTTTACCAGGTATAATCCTGGCTGGCTCGCCAAATGTCAAAACTTTAAGCATATACTGTATATGGTATGGGCGAAGGATTCTTCTTCAGTAGGTGTCTGTGACTTGTTGGCAATAAATTCGAACAATAAACAGACAGCACGCACTCCACTTTTAAAATAATATTGTTACATCTCTGTTCATTTGTTAATTTTCCGTAGAAATTCTTTCCGAAGAAACTTTAGCGTTACAAGTTCTTTCTTAAATAAAACAAGTTTATTCTTTCTCAGTACAAAATTGCAATACACTTAATTTCCACATTCACTTTCATTTCAACATACGCTATAATTCACAACGATTTATACACACTTTACTTACGGCTTGACTCGATTATCTGTCTCTATCTCCCTGTCTGCTATTCAATTATCTCTGCTGTCACTTCTCGCCGGTCTTATATATACAAAATAGAGGGCGTCTGGCAAACACTCGAGCGTTCAGGAACGTTTGAGATACTCATTACGTGTTATCAGCGTCACGCGACTTCTGCTGTCGTAACAATATACATGTGTACATTGGCAATATTACCTTATGTATATAAAACATTATTTAAAGGAGTATAGAGCTTCAATAATGATTACAATATTACCTGTGCAAATCACTTTACCACCAAAATTGTATAGTACGTGAAAGTACACAAATGTTATAAACCCTTATAATATGGATAATCTTCAAACCATATCCTCACAATAAATAAATTACAATTTAACAGCCTTATGTTTTGTTTTTCTTTTCTTTCTTTCTCTTTTTTTCTTTCTCCTTTTCTTTCTCTCTCTCTCTCTCTTTCTTTCTTCCTCTTTCTTCTTTTTTTTCCTTTCTTTCCTCGCCTCTTTCTGTTTTTTCTTTATTTCTCTCTCTCTTTCTTTCCTTCCCTCTTTCTGTTTTTTTCTTCCTTTCTTTCCTTGCCTCTTTCTGTTTTTTTTCTTTCTTTCTCTCTCTCTTTCTTTCCTTCCCTCTTTCTGTTTTTTTCTTCCTTTCTTTCCTTGCCTCTTTCTGTTTTTTTTCTTTCTTTCTCTCTCTCTTTCTTTCCTTCCCTCTTTCTGTTTTTTCTTCCTTTCTTTCCTTGCCTCTTTCTGTTTTTTCTTCCCTTCTTTCCTTGCCTCTTTCTGTATTTTTCTTTCTTTCTCCTTTTCTTTCTCTCTCTCTCTCTCTTTCTTTTCTTCCCTCTTTCTCTTTTTTTTCCTTTCTTTCCTCGCCTCTTTCTGTTTTTTCTTTATTTCTCTCTCTCTTTCTTTCCTTCCCTCTTTCTGTTTTTTTCTTCCTTTCTTTCCTTGCCTCTTTCTGTTTTTTTTCTTTCTTTCTCTCTCTCTTTCTTT
>NW_013668257.1:3910-6360 GCF_000517525.1 Limulus polyphemus
CTTTTTCTTTCTTTCTTTCTCGTTTCCGTCTTTTTCTTTCTTTCTTTCTTCGTCTTTCTCTGGTTAGACTTTCCGACCAACTGACAGGTATGACGAGCTTTGCAAAATTGATAAATGTCTTGCCTAACTCTGGCCAAACGAAATATCTCATAATTCTGTCACCTGTCTTGTTGACACCTAAATGATCTCCCATGGGAATTTAATGGGCAACTTTCAGAATTTCTGATTGATATGCTTTGGGAACAACGACTTAATAAAAAATAGCCCAATCCTCTGAAGCTGGCACATATGGTGATCTCCGTTTCCTCATAAGCACACCATTTTTGAAAAATAACCATTTGGTATTCTCTCCAATTCATCTTTTGGGAGTGCTTGTTTAAATAGTGAAGAGATATGTAAACCTTTTTATCGTTCAGTGATCGGTTTACTTTTAATAAATGGAACTTCCTTAGGTGAATCAGATCCTTCACGTCCATCGTTGTCCTCACCAAGATATTGTCAGTAGGACGATCATCAACAAGATCTCTGTCGAGTTCAAAAATGTTTGAGACAAATCTATAATATCGTCCTCTGAATCCATGTCTATCATTTGTTTTTGGCTTAACTTCTTAGCCTGAGCTCGAGTCACAGCACACGAGAGAAACACATCGGGATTCTCCTCAACCACAACATCATCCGTAGATGAAACAGTGATCAGCTCGTTAACCATTTTAGGTTCGGCAACAACTTTTCCCCCAGTCAAATCGTTTCCCAACAACAACAATGATACACCCTGAATTGGCAGAGTGGGTCTTACCCCAACCACAACTGCTCCCGAAACTAGGTCTGATGCTAAATAAAAATTTTGAAGAGGAGCATTAACAAAGCTACCCTCAATACCCTGAGCAATAACAGACTCACCAGTGGCAGAACTCGAATCTAAAGGCAATACACCTTCTAACAACAATGACTGGGTTGCCCCAGTATCACGTAGAATACATATGGGTAGGGGAATTGCCAGTGTCATTTGTCAAAGACACAGAACTAACAGACACAAAAGGTCTAAATTCCTCCCTGACTACATCAGCCTTTATATCAGTGGCCAATCAACAACATCTGGTGATCTGGTGAAACTACGTTCATATGTGGGCACAAACGCAGTGGGTGTTGCCTACTTTTCTTTCTTCTTTTTCAAACACCAACAATCGGACATAACACTCATTAAATAATGACGTGTTATGCAGAAAAATAGCACGCAAATGGCGTATGGATAAGACATTACATATAGTGGTACCTAACAGTTTAAAGTGTAAAGTTATTAAAACATATCACGATACTCCATTCGCAGCTCACTTAGCATTTGCAAATACTTACAGTAGAATGAGTAAACGCTTCTTTTGGATGAATATGCAAAAAAAAAACATTAAAAATTATTCTAAGTCATGTTTAGAATGTCAAAAACGAAAAACTAGTCTATACCTAAAGAATTCTTCTTTACAAAGGTTGTCTAGTTTAACTACAATTTCCAAGTAGTGGCTATGGATGTTTTAGGTCCATTACCAACATCTTATGCAGGAAATTAATATGTTTTGTCATTGCTGACTATTTAACTAGATTTCCAGAAGCGATCTGCCTACCAGATTAAAAAGCAGAAACAATTGCTTAGGCATTTGTGAATCCAATTGTGGCTACACACGACATACAACAATATCTATTAACAGGTCGAGGTACAAACTTCATTTCTAAGCTAATGAAAGAAATCTGTAACATATTAGGTACTAACTGGAGTAATGAAAGGTTATATTAGGACATGAAAAATTGCTTCCCTTATATGTAATTTCAAAAAACAAACAAACACACACACACACCCAAAAACGCCCATAAATACTGCAAAACACAAAATGAATTGATATATTTATAATTTAATTAATAGCTAGTAGATCTTCCTTTCGCTTCATGGAGTTCGTTGATCCTTTGGGGCATCGTGAGAATCATCTCGTCAATTTTAGATTGTGGCATTTTTGCCCACTCTTGCTTCAAAACTTGGAGTAGATCACTCTTCGAAGTTGATTTTTTTAGTTGTTTCTGAACTTGTCGGTCGAGTATGGCCCAGAGGTTTTCGATGGGGTTCATGTCAGAAGATTGGCTCGGCCAGTGCAACTTCTGGATACCATTTTCTTCCTGCCACTTTTGGGTGTTTCTAGCAGTGTGACACAGTGTTCCATCTTCCTGGAACAACATTGTGTTCTTGTCCACGAAACCTGAGGAATAAAGTGGCAAGAGTCCTTCCTCCAATATTTCACAAAATTTATGTTGCCAATGCACTCCACTAAGCTCGATCTCCCACCAACCCAAACAGCTTCCCAAACCATCATGCTGAAACCACCATGCTTCACAGTTGGCTGCAATCTGTTGAGCAAAACTTTTGGTGAGGCATTCTCCAGACCCATATACTTCTACTGTCCAAAAAT
>NW_013668257.1:6817-10515 GCF_000517525.1 Limulus polyphemus
AAATTTGGTGAAGATCCATCAACAGGGTAGAATAGTGGTAAAAAAACACGATAACGCTCGTGCAAAACTAAAAACATGTATCTCGCCATGGACCCAATGAACCTCCATACCAAAATTGGCGAAGATCCATGAACAGGGTCGAAGTAGTGGAAAGAAACGCCCATACAAGGCGCAAAATGTAAAATTGAACATTTGTATGTATCTCCCCATGGACCCAATGAATCTCCATACCAGATTTGGTGAAGATCCATCAACACCCTGCGACGTAGTTACATGGACAGACAAAAGACAGTATTATTATATTTATATGTATACATAAAATCGAAACCATTGCTTACCACCCAGCTGCTAATGTTCTAGTAAGGATATTTAACAGAACACTATTAGATATGATCTCTCCTTATTGTGAACAAGATCAGAAAACCTGGGATGAGCAAGTTATTTTGTTATTATTAGCTTATATAAGTGCTGAAAATGATTCTACACAAGAAAGTCATTTCTTTCTGTTACATTGTAGAGATGTAATACTACCTATGCAAGAGATATTAGCTTCCAGAAAAATTAACTATATGATAGATGAAGACTAAAAAGCTGAAATGATGCAAAGAATACAAACCACGTTTGAAATAGCTGATGAACATTTGACTAAAGCTGCTGAACATCGTTAAAAACAGGTAAATAAGAAAGCACAGACCAGTGAAATAAAATTAGGTGACAAAGTCTTACTATACACACCTAAGGTTAAGAAAGGAAATACGAAAAAACTAGCAAAACTATGGAGACAGTCATTTAGGATAATAAAGAAATAAGCCCAATTAACTCAGAGATTCAAGAAATATCCGGTAAACGTCAACAATGATTACATGTTAACAGATTAAAGCTACCAAGGACTTTTCAACCATATCAATATGAGTAACAGATGAAACTGAGGTAAAGAATATAGGTAATGAATGACTTATAAAAATAAACTGAAATAACCCCTGACGATGACGAAGTCATGAAGGTAGAAGAACCTATACTAGAAGAAGAAGATGTTGTACTTGATGATGAAATCGTAAATGCTGAAGATATTCCAGTTAGCGACCCTAGTGACAAAAGTAGAACATCAATAGAAAAAGATGTACCAAGTACACCAGTAACAACGCAAGCCGATACAGTGACTCATGGTTACAACCTACGGTCACGAGGCCCAATCGCGAATCAACCAGAATTAACACTTACACCCAGGACAAGGCTAGTAAGATTTGACCCCCCCCCTCGATTTATTATATATACACCTAATAGTAACGTGAACGGAACTAACACTGACTTAGATAAATGAAAGCTAGTGTATCAAAAACATTCGACAATATGATAGATTATCTGAAGAGATATGACTAGGATAAATAGAGTAAGATTGTATATAATTTGTGTTTAATAATGCAATATAATATTGTTATGCACACTAGTAGTAGACATATTCATGGGAATACCAGGATCCTTGTGGTACTGACGTTAGGAACTGTGACAGGACAAAATGTAAGTATTATTTCTGTGGAAAACAAGGTAGGTATTGTATTCATAGAAAAAGGTAATTTTATTTTATCTGGTGAAAAATGGATAATTGTCGAGGACATACTGTTTCCGCAGTATGTTCGGTTGTTAATCCATTTACAAGAAGAATTGGTAACATTGGAGAACTCATTTGACGTTGATACTCGCGTTAGCTTTTATCCAGAAAGTTCAGAAAATATGACGTCATATCATATAACATATCAAGGAACAGCTAAATTAAAATTGGTAAGAATATTACAAATAGCCAATTGAAAATTACAACGCTAGTTAATCAATATCGTGATGATATATTACTAGAACTAAACGATATACAAGATAAAGTTTCTATATCCGATCGCAATAGACAGAAACATCGTTTAATTAATGAAGGCGTCCACGGCGAGGGGATGAGAAACACAGTTCTTTCTTGATTCATTCAGTATGTATATGGATTTTTTATTCAATTCACAATGTCACACAACTTTACCCCTCCCTGGAAGAATTTTTGTAGACGCCCATGGGCGGAGGTATCATAAAATTCTTACTTGGAACAGCAACCACGGACGATTTAACATAATTAAATAAAAAGGTTGACCAGCAAATACAAATTTTCAAGATGATCCACTTAATAGGTGAACAAGCGACTATTGTGAATTCTTTGAATCAAACAATTGAATTCCATGATCAGGAAATAAGAAAGGTATCTAGAGCACTAGTGAATATCACTAACTACACGCTAGGTTAGAACAAACTGAAATTCATAAGGCAGGAGCTGAAATGCTGGTCTTTAGTGTAAGAATTGAAAACAATCTACAACAGTTAGCTTTTACAGAGTTAGCTACATTAGTACAGGCATTGTATGTAGAAATCTAAGCTCTTACTTTCTACCCCTAGTAGACTAAAAATACTAGAAGAGATTGAAAGAAGATTACCTCTACATTTACAGTTCGCAATCACAACACACAGTGATCAGATCTACATGTATTATACATGGGCTGATGTAAAAACAGCTGCAGTAAAAGATACACTGCGAATGTTTATAGAGATCCCTCTAAAGGTATCAGACAGAATATTTAAATTATACCCTTACCATTAGCCTTGAATAATTCACTACCATTAACTGTAGAATGTGAAACACCATATATAGAACTAGCAGAGGAACGATTGTTACGACAGCGGAAGTCACGTGACCCTAGTAACACGTCATGATAATCTCGAAGGTTCGTGAATGCTCGAGTGTTTACGAGATGTGCGGTATTCTTGTATATAAGACCGCCAAAAAGTGACGGCAACAATGGAATTGAATTGCAGACAGATATAGAGACGGACAATTGAGTCAAGTGCATGAATCGTTCGTTGTGAATTATAGCGTTTGTTTAAGTTATAGCATGACTGTGGAAATTAAGTGTATTGCAAAGTTGTATTGAGAAAGCATAAACTAGTTTTATTTAAGAAAGGACTTGTATCACCAAAGTTTCTTCGGAAAGAATTTTTATGGAAAATTAACAAACAAACAGTGAGGCATAACAAATTGGTGTCAGAGAATGGGACAAAAAAAGAAAAAAATGGAATAGAGAAGTGGCAAATCAAACTACAGCTTAGCAGATTTGATGGCAGCAATACAAGAACAACAACAGAAACAAGAAGAGCGAGAAAAGAAACAAGAAGAGAGACAACATCAGTTGCAAGAAAACCTGCAACAGTAGCAGCTCGAACAGCAAAATAAACAAGAAGAGAGATTACAGCAGTTGTTGGAGGTAGAAGATGAGAGATTACAGCAGTTGTTAGAGGAAAAAGAAAAGAAACAAGTAGAAAGAAAATAAACATGAAGAGTGATTACAGCAGCTGTTGGAGGAAAAGAAAATAAACAAGGAGAAAGTCTTCAACAGTTGAGAGAAAGCCAGAGTACACAAATGGAAAACAGTAGTAAATTTAAAAGCGAACTAGATACGTTAAAGAACGATTTGTTGTGTGTTACACAAGGAGGATACATTGCCCATCGACTTGATCAGCCCCAGACAATGGCAAGCCCCTTACGGAGCCCACAGTTAAACCCTAATGCAGACATATTCAGTCCCGTTATAAGTCACATCCCAGATATGAATGTCAGTAATAGCAGTGATCCAGTGCGAAGGAAGCCACAGGAATTCGATGGGAAGGCACCG
>NW_013668257.1:10924-12035 GCF_000517525.1 Limulus polyphemus
ATGAACGGATGGACAGAGGAACAGAAAGCAGTATACCTGCAACGAGCTTAAAGGGACAACCACTGGAAATACTTGGATAGTTGTCAGCAGACGACAGGCACAACTATAGAGCACTGGTAGCGGCTCTAGAACTTAGGTACAGAACCCAAAACCAGTCAGAAGTCTACAGGGCTAGGTTTAGGACGAGAGTCCATGCTAAGGGGGAGAGCCTGTAAGAGCTGGCACAGGTGGTTTTTAACTCTGGACTGAAAGTCGGGTTTCCATCAAGTGAAAATGCCTGAAGCAGATAAACCTAAGACTGCATTTACTTATGGTCAAGGTCTCTGGCAGTACCGAGTGATGCCATTCGGGCTTAGCAATGCTCCAGCAACATTTGAGAGGCTGATGGAACAAGTATTGAAAGGCCTACAATGGAGGATAGCCCTAGTGTACCTGGATGATGTCATTGTACTTGCAACAACTTTTGATGAGGAAATGTCTCGGCTAGAGGAAGTATTCAAGCGTTTGAAAGCAGCAAACCTCAAACTCCATCCCAAGAAATGGTACTTATTCCAGAAAGAGGTGCTTTACTTAGGTTACATTGTAAGTGAGCATGGTGTGCAAACTGATCCTGATAAGGTGAAAGCAGTGCATGATTGGCCAACACCAGACAATGTGGGAGAGCTAAGAAGTTTCTTGGGACTCTGTACCTATTACCAGAAGTTTCTGAAGGACTTTGCAACTATAGCTGCTCCACTACATAATTTGACTAAAAAAGGCCAGAAGATTGAATGGACAGTTTCTTGCCAGCATGCTTTCAAGATATTGAAAGAAAAATTGGCCTCAGCTCCACTTTTAAAGCTTCCAGATCCCTCACTGCCGTACATACTGGATTGTGATGCTAGTAATGTCGGAATTGGACGAGTGTTGTCTCAGAAAGTGGGCGAAAACGAACATGTGGTGGCCTACTTCAGTAGGGTTTTGAGTAGACCAGAGAGGAACTACTGTGTAACACGGAGGGAACTAATCTGACATATTTCCATGCTTACATCTATGGTGCAAGGTTTACCAGTAGGACAGACCATGCTGCGTTATGCTGGTTAAGATCATTAAAGAACCCAGAGGGACAACT
>NW_013668257.1:12940-14798 GCF_000517525.1 Limulus polyphemus
GATAAGAGATCTACTGAAGTCAGCTCTGAACCAGGAGACAAGGTGTGGTTGTATAATCCCAGGAAGACCAAAGGGAAGTCTTCTAAGTTGTCTTCTCCGTGGGAAGGCGCATATGATATAGTGGATCGTCTCTCAGACGTGACTTTCCGGGTAAAATGTGGTCGGCGAGTTAAGCCAAAAGTGGTGCATGCCAGCAGGCTTTGGCATTATCATGGTCCAGGACAATTCAGTTGGGACGAAGTGAACCACGGAACAAAAGATGCTGCTGAAGACGTGTGACCTGGAAAAGCCACTCTACTCAGTTTTGAGAAGGGAAACAGTGAAGACCTTGATGAAGTTATTACCACTTATGTGACTGTTACCGATGATAGGACAATTCCCGATGGAGCAGATGAACCTCACGTGAAGCAGAAGCCAACGAGATGGAGACCAGTACGGAAGAAGATACGTCCCATAAAATTAAGAGACTTTGTTGAATTCTAATTTTTTGTCTGTAGTGTTTGTAAATTCTGTACATTTAATTAAGCTATTGCTAATTATCTATTGGTTTAATGTAAGTGGCTATTGTTCGGGACGAACAATACTAAGGAAGGGGCAGTGTTACGACAGCGGAAGTCACGTGATTCTATTAACACGTCATGATATTCTCGAAGGTTCGTGAATGCTTAAGTGTTTACTAGATGTGCGGTATTCTTGTATATATGGCCGCCAAGAACTGACGGCAACAATGGAATTGAACTGCAGACAGAGATAGAGACGGACAGTTGAGTCAAGCGCGTTCGTTGTGAATTACAGTGTTTGTTTAAGTTATAGCGTCACTGTGGAAATTAAATGTATTGCAAAGTTGTATTGAGAAAGAATAAACTAGTTTTATTTAAGAAAGGACTTGTATCGCTAATGTTTCTTCGGAAATAATTCTTACGGAAAATTAACAAACGAACACAGAGGCGTGACAATGTATAGAGGGACCTACTGGAGTATGCGATCCTAATTCTGGAATATGTTCGATACCCATAGTAACTTATAACTATGTGATATTTGCAGGTATTAAAGATAAAATAAACAAACTGTGTGAGAAAAGAGTGAGTATTACTAAACTATTTTACTTCTTTAAAACTAAAACACCGAGAACGTGGTTAATAAATATTAGAAGTGAACTAACTCTATAGCTAATGTGCATCAATTCGAGTATCAGGTGGAAGTAATTGAATTAAGGAATTTCAACAACATATGGAACACTTGGTATGTACATCAGAGAAAAATAGGTAGGATAAATAAAAAATTATCGAATTCAGTGTTGACCACACTATGTCTTTTAGTACACCTGATAGACATGCTGTTTTACAAGGCACGAAATAAGTTGGCTGGGATCAAAATGTTAAAATTAGTTAGATTATCAAAATCCGAGAAGAGATAGAGAACCGAAAAAGAGAATACAAATTTGCCACATTTTGAAACTACTGAGGTAGTAGAATTAACTGACTTCGAATCGCAAAATCAAATAGACCCCAAATAATTACATACACTTGTAAAGAATTTGTTTATTTATTTTAATATCGATGTTGTTTAGATTAAGTTTATATTTAAAAACATGCATAGCTTGTAGTGTTAGATATGTATTGCGAAACTTCCGCCTATTCTCCATATTTGTTGAAGATTCTCGAGAGTAATAATCAATCATATATGTATATACGTAAACACTTAAATTCTATTGTTATGTAAGACTGGCATTCAAGAACGCCTCCACACAGCTATAAATATAACCAACGCGCCGCCAAAAGAGAGCGTCTATTAATAGTTCTCTATAATCAATGTGCTATACACTTCGAAAGCTATAACTGTGATTGTTATAACGCTT
>NW_013668257.1:15260-39212 GCF_000517525.1 Limulus polyphemus
AGAAAGCTTCAGATATTTGACCAGGAATCTTTACAAAGTTCGAACATTACAAACTATTTAACTTCAGTGGATCCTCATGGGGCATTAGTATTTTTACGGAAAAATTATATAAGTTCACCACGAAAGACTCAGCCCGCGTGACCAGTGAATAACGAAGGACAAAAAAACTCGGCGTGTGTGGCAAAGGACAAAGCTAGCTAGCTTCCCGGCAAATCGTACCTACATCAACTCGTAATTAACTCGCTCATCGTAAACCCTCTATAATATCTCAAGGAAGTTCCAAGCTAGAAAGAAGACTTTATATTGCATGTAAGTTTGTGAAAATTTTGTTTATAAATCATTGTTTGTAATAACTGTTAATTGTATTGTTGTATATATATATTAACATGTATTTGTGTTAAAAAAAAGAAAACGGTGTGTATCAATCTTGTTGGCAAATATCATAAACTGACTATATATTGGCATGTATTTAAATACTAAATCCAAAGTATAATTTAACTAATAAATTTAAATTATCAGTTAACTCAATTTCAGACCATTTGAAAATCTATTACGTAACACACTATCCTACCAAGAGTCATGGGATACACCTTTGATTGCAGGAAAATGGGTGTGACGACGAAATATGCAAATAGTTTGGCCTATAAAGGTGATAAGTGGTTCCCTCGGAAGTCATTTAGCACTTGTGCACTGAACGATGAGTATTCGGAAAAACCTAACAGAGTTTTGGAGGGGAAGGATGGTTGGATGTCATTTGGGAAAATTGTCTATACGTGCTATTGCACAACAATTAATCATTCCCAGGTTGACAATTGGCATCGTGCTGAAGAAATGGACGTCCACAGGTGACAACGAGCCCAACAATACTGACTGACAGGAGCCGAGGCACCTTGAGAAGGCTGGTTACCTCATCTCGCCATCAGACTCTAGAGAATCTGTGTTTGGAGACGCAAGCAAACACAGACAACCCTATAAGTGTTTCCACGACACGTCGATAGTTGCATGCCATGAATTTAAATGGAAGAGCTGCAAGGCACTGATAACTAAAGCACACCATCGATTGGCATGGGGCAAGAAACACCGAACCTGGACCGTGGATTATTGGAAATCAGTCCTGTGGAGCGAGGAGTCACACTACACTCACTTTTAGTTTGATGGGCATGTTTGGGTATGAATGTTGCCTGGAGAATGCTTATTACCTGAGAGTGTTGTTCCAACTGTGAAGTTTGGAGGTGATTTGCTGCGCTTGATCACCTTAAAGATTATCTGGGAGATTCTCCCCATATCACGGGATGTCTTTACCCACTATACTGTTGTTCAACCAACTAATTGAGAAAACACGGTTTTCTTCATTTTTATATGTCTTAACTGAGCACATGAAAAATCAAGTGACCAGCCACCTGTGTGCTAGTCATTTTAGTGTTGAAATCTTTTTTTCCCCTAATAGTTCGCAGCAATAATAATGTGAAATCAGGTGTACCCTTTTGTAGTCGTTGACAATTTTTATGATAGAGAGAGAGAAAAAAAAGGGCACTTCTGGAGCACAACCCAGCAAATCCTCTTTACATGTCATTGCATCTAAGCTATATCACGGAGTTTTAACATCTGTTTACAAAAATATTTTATGCTGTGTGCGGAAAAAGTTTAGTGAACAATTAATTTCTAAACTAGATGTATGGAAACCTTATCTCTGCATTCACAGATTATGCATTAATAAAATCAACAAAAATTGATTCAGTTTTTAAAAATCTTTAATATTCTTTTCTATTCACGAACAAAATATAAATACTCATACTTTTACAAGCTAAACTGAATCTTCTAATTAAGGCTTTGTGCTTAATTTTCAGCAGTAATAAATTGATATGAAGTTTGTTGTTAATGGTGGTTTTAAACATTCTCATCTGGTGATGACCTTGGAATTTAATAAACTATTATACAGGGCCGAGCATGTTTTATTAAAAATATTCTGAATGTGCAAGTCAGCTAGTCACGTGACAATCACAGCTAATATAAAGTCGTGGTGGAACAGAATGTACGAATATTACATTTTGACATTGTTTTTTGTTTGTAAGTAAGGTGACACCGCTGAAAATTGATCACCTTTGGGAAGGACATTTAACACCCCTTTACAATGCAAAATATTTATCCACTCAAATAAAATAAATGTTCAGATTGGAGATTTAAAAGTTCAAAGATTAGATATCCATTGTATTTGACATTGGAAAACAAAGAAAGAAAGACCAACTTATGGAACCAGTACCATCCAAAAAGAGACCTGCTATAAGTTGTACCCCTGGCATGGTAAGTAAAGTACTGCATCTTCTAACGGGTGAGAATCCATAAGCACAAAAGTCAGTAACAAAAGCTACTCCTGTGCTTGAGACAACAGTACAAAATACAATCAGAAATAATTTCTTTCTAGAAAAAAAGACAGAAGATACATGTACATAATTTGCTTCCATGACATATTCATTCAACCATTTAATATTTCATACTTTAAGCACTGGATAGTGAAATGGGTATTCACAATATTCTATACAAAGGCATACTGGTCAAGTCATTAGATGCAGCACTTCTGGATTTCAATGTGATCGTATTGCTGAAATGAGCAATGGGAACTATCATGTACAATAGATTAGGGAAAGCATGCAGGAAGGAAGGACATGTTTTAGACATGACAACCTTTTGCAAAGGAAGCTATGCTGTACAATCACTGTCAAGACGTATAGTTGTCAGAAAGAACATGACAGGATGTTGTGACATGGACTGTAATAAAGTTACGAGGCTACAAAATCATTTTAATATAACACACCCAATACTACTTATACGGTGGAGTCCAAGGCCTCTTTCTTTCTCGAAATGATCTATTGGTTATTCTTACTGGTATGATTGTCAACTGCTCACCCAAATGCTGCAAAGAGAATGAGAGTTGGACAATTTGGGAAGATTAGTATTTCAAAATTGTCAGGGATGTTTTTTTATACATCAATGATTACAGGAAGACCAAGAAGAGTGCAGATGATCATCTAGGAAACATTTATATGTGTTTGTATGCTTATCAAAGTATCATTGTCTTTACTTCCACAGGCTTTTGTAACCACTGTATGACTGGTTTATGCATTATCTTCTTACAGGACAGATTGCTCTGTGTATGTGAGAAATGGCAGGCTGTTCACCAACTTCAGAGCCTTCCACATCTTTCTCTTGTCCATAAACGTAGCTTAGGTCATCCTTGCCTTGAAATGCATAGAAGAATGGCAGCAAAAGGCACTTATCTGATGCAATAGCTGCTGTTATTTTGTGTAGTGACAGGAAACTGTTATGTTCTATTTTAACCCAAAATTCCTTTGTGGCTGGACACTTACTGCAGTAGTAGATGCAAAGGACAATGGCATCTGCAAGGACCACTATTATCTTTAATTCAAGGACGTCAGAGTTATGAAGCACATCTTTTGGGTTGATTGTAATTAGGTACCTGTCTCAGGTGGAGTTGTCACTGCAGTCCTTATTTGATCACCAAAGCTTCCTGAGAGAAATAAGTTGCACTGTTATGATACTTTTTTGTTGATCCCAATTCTTAGACAAAGCATAACAAGGCTGCTTTGTTTTCATTAGCCATACCAAAATATTTAAATGTTGGAGTGGATAGATTAGCCTAGATATCACAAAGTTAACTGTTTTACCTCACTAGATTTGAGACTTGGTTTGTGGTCCTATCAGCTACAATGCAAATAGATGCTTCTTGTTTGAGGTGAATCATCTAGTATAAGATTATGGCTGCACTTTTTTTTGAATAGCTGTTTCACTGAGAAGAAATGACTGCCTTTTAGTTGAATGCATAGCATCAATTATAATAAACGTATCTATTATATCTGCCAGCAAGTTGATCACTTTCTGATCCTGTGATTCACCATAAGCACTTTGATTAAACTGACTTTCTGCCATAATTAAGACCACCAGATGTCTATAATAGAGATGGAGGTGTTATTGTAAATTATGCATACTTACCAGTTCTTGGATGTCTACTTCACCACCACAAGTTATCATTTGAGACACTTTTTGCAGCATACTCAATTCCAGTGGCTTGTAAGAATTCATCTCTTTGATCCTTTGTCTCTATTTCCTGAAATTCAAATGTTTCAAGCTTGCAAATGGCAAGTTTTTCACCTCTTGTATCCATACATGATTTAAGAGCCCTCTCTCTCTCCAATATCTTTTACGTTATCAAGTCCTTGTACACTTTGTCAGAAGCTCACTCTCCAGTTGCAGTGTTAGCAAATTCAATGGATGGTGTTTCCCTGAAAAGACTGATCACGTGGCAAGATATTTCTACAAGAACAACTTGTACTAGTGTTTAGTGGTTTGAAAAGAAGAAGCCAGTATGAATGTATTGAGGAGGGGAGGCAGGATGGTGTTTGTAGAGTATAAAAACAGAAACTTGAGGTAATACGTGCTCATGCTTTAATTGCAGACACTAAAACCATATGTATTTTTCTTTGAAACTAAAGAGGTGTATATAAGGTGTTTTGCAGAAGTATAATATTTTGTTCTTGAAATAAGCACTCATAGAGGCAGATTTCCTTTAGGTATAAATCCTATTTAGTAAAATTAATACTGAATGTTCGCTTTAGACCAAGTTTCTTTGAAATACACCTATCACAGTTATGAAATAGCTGTTGTAAAAACCGAGATTAGAGGTTAGTTAAACAGACATAAATAAATTATAATCTTATGAAACAGATGCTATTATGGTATATGCACCATTTTTGCTGATAGACCAGGAGGTAAGAAGAAAGGCTACAGTTGAAGAATAGTCCTGAGCATATTGCAATGGATCAGAAAAAACCCATGCATGAAGACAAGGTGTTGATACCACCAGATGTGAGAGGGAGGAATGCAGTTGTAGGAGTAGAGAGAGTAATAGAGGTACAAGAAGAGGAGGAGAGAACTGGAGAAGGTTCAATAAAGGAAACCACAACTGAGCCAACCAATATGGAGCTATCAGGAGGACTCAACATGGAGTGACTCTAATAAGAGAATGTACACGAAAGAGAAGACAAATAGGAAGATAGGCATAAAGAAAAATCTTGGACCATTTCTGACTGGAATCATCCACAGCCAGGAACAGGGGAAGTTTGGTGTTGAGATGAGTGGCTAAAACATCCAGAAAAAAAAGTGCCCAGTCACCAGAGGATTGAAGGTTCACTCTATAAGTAGTGTCTTATCAGGTCGTAAAAGATTATCTGCAACAAGAATCAGGGCACATGGGATATGACAAGCAATAAGAATTACTTGCACAGAATGGATGCAGAAAAAAAGAGGTCTAGAGTGTGAAAACAGAGAGAGCAAGACTGGGTGCCCCCTTTATGATTGGTATGAAAAACAACAGTAGAGTTGTCAGCATAGATTATTGTTATATGTCCACAGCCTATTGAATGAAAATGATCCAAATCTCAAAGTACCACCAACTGTACGAAGAGATTGATATGAAGGATTGATTAATCGTGTGACCACCAACCTGAAAGCTCTTGCCAGCTCAAATATGTCCCTAACCCTATCAGGGATGCATCTATAAACAAGATGGAGGAAAAGGAACATCTGCTGTGGTATTGGCTTTGTTGAGTCACCAGGCAAAGTTAACATGTAGGAAAGGAGAAATATGAATGGCGTATGACAAGGGATCACAAGTGAGGTTCCACTGATCATGCAGATTCCACTGAAAATGACACATATGAGCATGACCTAAAAGGATAAGGGATTCCATAGAATCCCAAAAGAGAGAGAACCTCCCAGACAGTGAGAGTATAAGGCCGAACCCTACCGAGATGTGAATTGAAAAATACACCCAAATGAATGAGATATTGAGTAGGTGTGAAATGTGACTTCTCCAATTTGACCAACCAACCCAGATGTGCTGATTCTTGGAGGAGAAGAAGAGTACAGTCATAGGAGGTTTGTCAGGACAGACCCAAAAGAAGACAGTCGTCAATATAAAGATGAATCCACAGTTCCAGGCTATAGATGTAACAAGCAAATGAGGGAGGACGGTGAACAGATGAGAATAAAAACCTGGAGAAGGAAGAAAAACCCATTTGATAGCTTCTTTCACTATGAGATCCATCATTGCTTTGAACAGATACTGGCAACAAACTGGACTTGAATATCAGTAGAAGGGGGGAAAACAAAATAATCAGCAAAAGAAAACAACAACAAAAAACATTGCACATATGGAAAGCAGCACAAAATTCTATTATGTGATAGGAGATAAGGTAAAGTGCTGGAATATTTCTTTTTAAAGTACTTTCCAAAGAAATGAACTTTTAAATATCACTAATCAACAGTATCACACACTTCTTGTGTTTCTCAGACAGTATCATACACTTCTAATGTTTCTCAAACAGTATCACACATTTCTTGTGTTTCTCACACTGCCATTTGTAGTTTTCAGTAGCAGAGAACCCAATATTATAGTCTGTCTTTTCACAGATGTCTTTTAAATTTGTTTATAAACTTTTGGTTCAGTTTGATGGTGTTATAAATAGTATTCCTATACTTCAATGCTCAAGTATTATTTTGTCTTCACCATGGAGGCTACATGTTAAAGTAACATCTAAGGTCCAGTGTAGTGAATTCTTTGTTCATCTGACTACATTATTTAAAGGTATACCTACTAGTGTGAACTTTTAAAGTTTTGTTTATTACAGCACAGCTCTGCTACAATGCTACATATTAAAGAAACTCTCTTTACCCAACTTTTGACACCAGTATGATCACATGGATCTTTTTCTTTGATCTGATTAGTAATTATTGTGTATTATAAAAAAACATTTAACTCTGAAATTATAAAGCCACGAATGTTACTTTTTATTGCTCTGTTAACTACACAAGTTAATATTTGTTGGGTAAAGAGATAAGTTATATAACAAAATTCAGCTGGAAAAATACTAACATGCATAACACACATGTCAATATGTCTCAAGAAATTTACTTATGTAGTGTTATTTACAAGTAACTTCTTTTAGCAACAAGTTTCAATTACTCTGATGTCTGAAAAAGGATATAGCTTCAGAAATATATGAATCTGAATCTTTACAACACTCGTTTGATATGCCAGACAAGTTACTATTTTGTTCAATGCTCAAATTTTTTTCACTAGATGAAATGAAAGACTGAGTGAATTCTGAAGTTACTTCACAAGGTGGAAGAGGAATTTTATCCAATTCAATAATTTCATCAGAGCATTGATTTTTTGTATGTTCTTCAACAACTGCAGATTTGCTAGAAAGCCAACTCTGTGGATTTGGTTGAGTTTCTGATGAGCCACAGGGAATTTTCTTTTTTTTGCTTGTCTCTTGATGAGTTTCAGAAAAACATGCATACAAGTTTTCAGATTCTCTACTTGACTTTCTCTTAGAATTATTTCCAGATGAAGAAGTTAAATACAAAAACTGGGGTGGTGCAAACTCCATGGGCCGCTCTGCTCTTTTGATTTCTATCCAGTCCATTTGACTCACTGAAAAAGACATAACTAAATATAAAATAGGATGGAGACTTGATGGAATTTGTACATTATGATGAATTAACAGTTACACTGATATCAAAAACCAAAGCATTATATTCAATCTAAGTGCTGGGGCAGCCATTCTCCTGTCAAAATGGGTCCATCCTCCCCTAAATTTGTTTCTTAATAGATAGCCATTTTAGTTAATATGACATAAGGGGAAAAAGTCTCATCAGCTGTAAGACCATAAAATTTCTCCACAACTCTGTGGAGCACAAGTTAAATATCTGAAAGATTATACTTTCTAATAAAAAAAAAACCTTCTCAAATGTGAGTTTGGGCTAGACAGTAACGATTTTCTAAAGATCAGCTAAAACAATTCATTAAGCTGAGAGAGATTCAGAAGAATTTTAAGATCCATTATCTTAGAACTAATGAATGTGGTATCTTGCAACTTCTTTCTTGTTAACTGTAATTTCTTCATTGACCAAGCAGAAAACCACTAAGTGTATTTTAGGAATGAGGCTGGTTGAATAATCAAGTGGCATTAACATAGCGACAGTTTCAGCTAATTTATCAATTTCTTAGCAAGAAAGGAAACAAATGAGGGTGTTTGACAAAAAGCACAGTACAGGTTCTAAAAGACAAGTTCTACACTTAAAAGAATCTCCATTCTTTCTGATATTCTGTCATGTAAATAGCATAGATTCTAGAAAGAAGCTAAAAAATACACAAATACATATTTCACTTCACAAATGTAAAAAAAAAACCTATAAAAAATCAACATTTTTAGCCTTTTTTTCACATTTTCAAACACTGCCTGAAAATCTGGACATAAAGTATTAAACTTTTTGTTAATTTCAACCAGTCCTGTATGGATTAATTAAAGCAATATGTAAATAAATGTACTGAAAAAAAAACAACTAATTCACACATGCTATAAAATGCTGATCTTCAATTATGCAAACTGATGACAATATAGGAAAGAAAATGTTTAGGCATACAAAAAACTTTTCTTTCATGCAATGTAAAAAGAATGTAAAATAAATAGAATAAAACAACTTGCAGTGTTTCAAACTTTAAAAATTAGTTACTTTTTTTGTGCAATTCCTCTTTCTTAAAATCTTTCTCATTCAGACCATCCTTCCCAATATCCCATGGTCTGACCTGAATGGGCTTTTCTGGAGCCACAGGAGTTTCTTTTATTTCTGACTTAGAAGCAGTTGACTCTTGTGGTTCTAAAGCGACAGTACTATCGATATAAAGTTCTCCTGTAACAACAAAAATGCATGGAACTTATAATCCTGTACAACATATTGATGAATATTCACAACATAAACAAATGGCTCAAGACAACCATAGTAAGAATAATATAAAAAAAACTAAAGTAAATATTACTATGTTTACTTTAGGTAGATAAATACAAAACTTAAAAAACTTAAAAACATGAGACATATGTAGTACAACATTTTATATTTACTTTTATTGAAAATTTAACACTACACACCTTAAAAAACTTCAGCTAGATTTAACTGCAGACCATTTTTTCATGTTTGTATCAATTATTTCTTCTATGTCAGCATGGATATCAGACTAACAAACATACTCTAGTCAAAAGCATCAATTCCACAAAATCCTATCTACTCTTAAAATATGTAGCCATAAATTTATGTGTTCTTTAAAGAATGTTCATTTTGAGTGTTTCATCACTTTTCTGTTGCCATACGTTCTGGCTATTCTACTCTTACAATATGTAGCATCTTCATAAATTCATGTGTTCTTTAAAGAATGTTCATTTTGAGTGTTTCATAACTTTTCTGTTGCCACACTATCTGGCTGTTTTGACTCTGTTGTTTATAATAACAATGGTATATTAACATCATGAAAATCTAAATTTAAAAAAGAAACAAGTTATAAGGTTCTTTAGCACAGAAAATATTTTGATGGATTTCAGTTAAATGATAAATGGGAGACTCGTGAGTTAATTGATAAGAAGTCATTTCTGTTTTTCAATTTTGACATGGATCATGATAAATAATTGTTTTATTCTGCCTTCTATTAATTTCAGTGAATGTATAAGAGTTTTGTTTTACAACAGGAAAAAATAACGTTTTAGTGATGCCTCAACAACGACACTGATGCCTGGCAGATGTAGTCTTATGATACACTACCATTTGCTCCTCATGAATCAATTCTAAAAATAATTTCATACAATGAAACTGCTATGGAAAATTTTGTCTTTTACTTGCTTATCTTATCAGAAACTCGTGGTCTGTGAATCAGTTTCATTGTATATCAAAACAGTGTTTTTGTAGCTTCTTCAATCCAAGTTGCACAGATTTGATGAAATAGTTTGATACTTTAGAAGAGCTTTCTATAGATTATTCAGCTTCTGAAAATATATTCTTCATTTTTATGCATAATATTTTTATGAATTCATAGCTTTGAAAATATAAGCAAACCCTCATCCCACTGCTCCTTTATGAGATTACATGCATTTATACTGGATAATGTCACATTTCCTGTTCAAAAACTCAAAAAATTCTTCTCGGATCCACAATTATCACTGATCTGAATCATTTTGTAATGTGATGAGGAGTCTGAACCTTAATGTGCCCATCAAATTTAGTATAACTTCAACCACACTTTACAATTATTAACCCAAAACCACAATAATGCCCTATCTCCACATTATCAAAAATGTTTTAAAGTGATCCAGATTTGGAATTGGACCAAATTTGGGGAGGACTATCCCATTCTGACTTCCCATCTTGTGTAAAATTTCTGTGTACATCAAGGGCAAGGGTAATTAAAAAAAGATTCATTGTGACATGTTTTTTTTTAAAGAAATTATTGAAAATGCTTACCTTCATTGTATAATTATGGATTTTTATGCCTTCCTACATTTAGGTAAAAACTTTGCTATAAAGTTTTGATTTTTAAAAAACGTTTCACTGGCATACAAAAATAACTATTTTACCAAAATTATAAGCAAATGGATTCTTTCTTTAAAATTTTTAATCAGAAGTTTTCACTCAATATATGCAATAAGCTTTGAACCCATTTTATGTATTGATCTATTGTTTTCATTATTTTAGTGTTTTTTCTTTGTCCATTCAGAAATTCACTTAAGCCTATAAGGCCTAATACATCTTTTCTTCTACCAACATATGATCAAGTTAAGCTTTTGTAATTTGTTTTGACACTAGCTTATATACAGTTGAAAATAAAGGAACAAAGTTTCCATTACATGTTCACATCACTGTATCATATATTATAATAATAATAACAGACACCCAATATAGCCCAAGTGCTTTTGGAAGGTAGTTGATAAGACTCGGCATGGTCTACAGCCTTTCAGGTGTGTGGTAAATTCATGTTTTGTGGATAGCATGATGTTTCAGGTACTAGTGGTTCAAACTGCAGGTACAGCTGACAGACAGTCTTCCCTCTGGTCAGTATTATTTAGGTTCTGCACAGTTAAAGCCAAAAAAAAAAAGAATACCAAACTGCTCTTTTCAAAATGATAATTCCCAAACACTCATAATTTATCTAGAACAGCTACACATTTGTTTTTCTTCTTTAACAGGGCAGAAGCTCCATAATAAAAAGACATGCATAGTTGTTAAGTCACTCAAACTTAAAATCAATATGCAGGAATCCTCCTGTTAGAATATGTTTATAATGAATGGTCTGTTTAGTCTAGCAATGGAATAATAAATGTAGTATTTTATTTTGTTATATAAAACTGTTTGACTGTTCCACACTTGTTCTCACAGTTTCAGTCTATCCATTGTATCCTTGAATCTTTTGTTATTTGTGGTCCAATAGTGATACTAGAGGAAATTACCACACATGTTCTAGCATTTCAAAGTACAATAAAAATGCTTTATTGCCTCAAGAAATGCATCCAGACTACTTAGAAAGGTTAAAATTAGTGTAATACTTGCTTTTGACAAAGTTCTTTGTAATGTAGATGTACATTTTCATCCAGTGCTGCAATCATCTGATTGCAGGTTCTTTGGCTACAGGGAGGTCTTATGCTTTGTGTGGTACCTGGAGTTGTGGGCAGACTTAATGATGCACATGAAAAATAGGGAGCACTTTGAACAAATCCTGAGGACCCGCATGAGCCCTTGACTAGTCAGTATGTAATACTTAGGCTATCATTACTAAACTAAAGTAAAATTTTATATTAAACATTTCTAATAGAAACAAGAGATTTTCAAATAGTTAAACCTAGTTATTGCATACATGCCATATGCTACAAACCTTACAGCAAAAATATTTTGTAATTAAAAATGTTAAAGTGTCTTTATAACATAATATTTTACATAAGAAAGTTAAATACTTAATTTTAAGAATTTACCTTTGTAATTCTCATCATCATAAACATCATTAATTTTCAAGTTCTTCCTCTGCCGGACTTTAGCCAATCTTGCTTCTAGCAAACTCTGTCGCTTCTGTTTCATCTTGTCTCGTACTGTCCTTTGTTTTACTGTCTGTTTATGAAAACAAATGCTTACATGACAAGGTTACTTATTATATAATTGCTTCATTAGTTATTTGAAATACTCAACTAAGAATTTCATCATCTTGCATATTCTAGCTTATTAAATCCTTATCTCAAGGATAAAGAAGTAACAGAGTTAATAGTCACTGGGTAAAGTCCTTTTCTTTTTAAATAGAACTTCAGAAAACTCATGTTAACATAGAAAAATATTCTGTTAAAAAAGTGTAAATTATAAATCAAAAACCATGTGAAAACACTTTGAATGAGAAGTAGTAAGTTAGAAAAAATAATGTACTACCTTGCTATAAAACAAAGTAAAAAAATTCTAAAGTATTAAGGCTCAATCTCTGGGAAGCACACATTCTCAACTCTCTCGCCAATTTTACACAATATACACTATTGTTTGAGGAATCTTGAAGAGGTACAATAATTTTCTTTTTTGGTAGATGGACAAATTACTTTTACAAAACTTTAACTGATATCATAGTGTTATTATAATACAATATATATATATAGATTCAAATAACCATTGAGAACTGTAAAGACAACAAGCAGATTTTCTGTCAAGATTGCACATAACTTGGAGGACAGATGTCAGAAGTACTGGATTCAAAGTTTACTAGCAATTTTAGGCAGAAAAATACTTGATGTGCTACCAGTATAATAAATATGGATGCAATCATGACAGGTTACCAATTGTAGAGAAAGTAAGCTGTAAAAGAAGCCAGAGAAGAATTTCTATGGTTGTAATAAACGTGTCAAATGTTCAAAGAGAAACACATCTAGAATTAGTATATTTACAGAATCATTGTAAGACATGGACAGCAATGGCCAGAGCTGTGACAGTGGAGAAACAGAAAACCACTATATCCACAGAAAAGACCATTGCAAAGAACTCCTCAGATGAAACCCTACAGATATCTATATCTTATTCAATCTTTTCCATATCTCAGGATCTTCTGTGCACCCAAACTTTAGAAAAACGTATACAATTTGTCTAGTTCACTCAGAGATTCATTAATTTAAAAAATGCTATAAATAAACTGGAGAATTCAATTGGCAATTAATTACTCATTAATTCTGTCTTTATTTAAGACTTGTTTCAAACTTCTTGTGCTTAGCAAAGTGCAAAGCACAATTTTAAAATCATATGTCAATAGTCAAGCCATGGTGCACAGGAGGACAAATTCTTTGTTGTAATTAATTCAAAGGTGATAAATAATTAGCTAATTAGCTATTATTTATAATCAAGTAATTATTTGAGAACCATATTTTCTTCAGTTTAGTAAAACATTTGTTAACACCGAACACTGGAAAAGTAATTATTTATAGCCTATGAACAAAGGACCGCTTAGTCCATAAATGAAGCTTAGGCATTTCTTTTCACTTTGACCATGACATACTTACATGTAGGTATGCAACTCTCATGAAAGTTTTTTATAAAAATGAAACTAGTGGATGAAATTCTTTTAAGTTTGAGATGAAAGGTCCTATACGTATGTAGTTTTTGAAAAATATATTTAATTTTTGATTTTTTCTAAAGCAATGTTTTTCTCATGTTGCCCATCTAACATGCAAAGTAATTTTCATTTTAGGATTAAAAATAATTTTATACATCAAAATATTTCCAAATTTCACATGCAAAATCCTTATAATGTCTGGACAGTTATCAAATGCTTTTTAAAGAAAAAACATTATATCTTATCTGTTATTTTCATTAACGAATATCTGTACGGGTTTAGTTGATTTGACCAATCTCGTAACCACCATTTAAAAAAAGGAAATAAATGTAAATTATCCCTCTTTCATTCTAGAATGACTACAAATTATAACATGAAAACACAAATGTTCAGACTAAATAGCTTAAATCTCATAATGTTATACATTTATATATATTTATAATTTTTATTATATTGACCTTTCAGCCATGCCTGGCTAACAATACAAAAGATTCCATATCTGATAATATAAAACCGACCTTTAGTCTCTACAAAATGACCTGCCTTGGTTAGGAGATTAGTATTTTGTAATATACAGTCACAGTTTAATTATTATACATTATTTATGTATATAAATTATTACTATGTACAAATAACTTCTTAAAACATAGAACAGTAAATAAAGAAGTAAAACGAACAATTATCTCTCCTAGTTATGACCTTTGTTCTTGGTTGTTGCTTGTCGTAGCTTTCTAAGCCTTTTAAAATTTTGCACATGGAGGATGCAAAACAAAATAATTTTCTTTAGGTTTTATATATACATTTGGATAACTAAAAAATCATAAATGACTATATTGATACCATAGAATTCCACTATAGTTTATCAAGCTTAGTAACTAAGCTGTATTTCGGTCTAAAAAAAATATGAAATTTCGAGCAGACTAAAGACATAACCTACCTCCTTGAAATCATGGTTTGAAAGAATGAGATGGTCCTAAAACTTTAAAATGGCTGAGAAAGCCACTAGGGGGACATTATGAGCTTTTGATTGGTTATTTGTATGTCATATATAGAAGTATGTATATGTATATTCCAAAAATGTAAAGAGGTGAGCGGGGCCACTGTGTTTCATTCAGTACATGAGTAATTTGAGTTCCTAATTTGTACAGAACTATGGAATTTGTATTTTGACATCACAAACATCTAATTTGAACCAGTGCTGCATTCAACATACGATGTGACACAAAAAAAAATAGTAGTTCAAGAATATTTTGAATGCAAGTCAAGAAATATAATGACATGGCTTTTGACCCAGGTGGAAAGGGATATATAATCTTACAATTCAGAAATCTATTATAATAATATTTAGTTTTGGTCTGTCCTGAAAATGCACAAGCACCTTACAATCTAAATGTGCATGCACGCGCATTTAATTTCAACAGACATAAATATACTTTAGTAGACATTTTGTACAACATATTAAAAGCTTATCAAGATTGTTAAAAAAGGTCTAACATTAGGTTGTAGAGTAACATTATAAGTTAATTTATTAATAGTATTAAATACGGTAAAGTTTAGCCCTAACCAAACTAAGGCAAAAACATCCACAAGTTACAGCGTTATCTCTTTAGCAAATATAGTCCATACATAATAAAGGCTTATCCAGTGTAAGGTCCGAGACAAGTGGACTTAGTGTGGTGTCTGCGATTAGAATTATTTAGTATTATTCAAGAAATTCTGTACTTAAAGAAGTACTGTTGCAATAAAAATACTAATCTGACTGCAAATGTTTTGTGGGAATCTATTAATATACTATTAAACAACTCTCTTTGTGCTGTTTTAGTTTTCAGATACCCAAAATTTCAAAATTTGTCTTCCGTGTCATCATACACATATTACATTACACCTATGTGGGAATCTATTAATATACTATTAAACAACTCTCTTTGTGCTGTTTTAGTTTTCAGATACCCAAAATTTCAAAATTTGTCTTCCGTGTCATCATACACATATTACATTACACCTATCCAGCCAAGCTTCTCACATGCAACAAGTTTGTAAAATGAAATAACCTGCAAATGATTATGTAATACATCTAAAATATGTAACAAAAAATTCAATAATGAAACATTACACTCATTGTTTTACTGAATATATAGTCTAACTCTACTGAGGTTACTCTAATGTTAGTGAAAGACAACGCTCTTTCAAATTATCAATCCTATTGACACAGGAGGTCAAAATGTGCATGTCACAAGTTTTTACTAAGTTACATTCAAACTTTAATAAAACTATATTTTCAATGTATGTTAATACACTTGTCATCAAAAAGTAGTATATAACTCACATTTTTATATTATCCAAGTTTTAATTTCATAATTTTAAATGGAAATATTTAAATAAATCCTGAAACTTCATATCTGAGTCACATGATGTAATAGTGTGCTTTTGACTTCTCATTTATAGATATTTTCTCTTCACTTACATGGCTTTACATTGTTCAACCAACTAGAAACACACACATTCTAAATACTGACAATCCAGAATATAAAATCTAAACTTATCTTCTTGCTTAACTGACATATCACTATATTTGTTCAACCCACACTGACAGCCCCCCCCCCCCATATCCTTTTAAGAAGTGTCAATAATTCTCTCTGACATTGCTATTGGACATCAATAACAGCCAACAGAAGTTAACATTTTCTTAAATTAAAAATGTATTTCCAATACATACACAGCATGGTCACAAGTAAATAGACACCACCTTTTAAAAAAAAATGAAATTTTTCAGTCATATTCATATGAATTGATATATTTATAATCTAATTAATATCTAGTAGATCTTCCTTTCGCTTCATGAAGTTCGTTGATCCTTTGGGGTATCGTAAGAATCATCTTGTCAATATTAGATTGTGGAATTTTTGCCCACTCTTGCTTCAAAACTTGGAATAGATCACTCTTCAAAGTTGATTTTTTTGGTTGTTTCTTGACTTGTCGGTCGAGTATGGCCCAGAGGTTTTCGATGGGGTTCATTTCAGAAGATTGGCTTGGCCAGGGCAACTTCTGGATACCATTTTTTTCCTGCCACTTTTGGGTGTTTCTAGCAGTGTGACACGGTGCTCCATCTTCCTGGAACAACATTGTGTTCTTGTCCACGAAACCTGAGGAATAAAGTGGCAAGAGTCCTTCCTCCAATATTTCACAAAATTTATGTTGCCAACGCACTCCACTAAGCTCGATCTCCCACCAACCCAAACAGCTCCCCAAACCATCATGCTGAAACCACCATGCTTCACAGTTGGCTGCAATCTGTTGAGCCAAAACTTTTGGTGAGGCATTCTCCAGACGCATATACTTCCACTGTCCAAAAATTGAGCGAATCTTGATTCGTCTGAGAACAATACGGTCTTCCAAAAGTCCAGAGGCTTGGTCATCATATCACTTTCGTCTGACTATGTTGGCAGGTCTTAATTAGGGCTTCCGTCTAGCTGCTCTGCAACGATAACCCAATCTGTGGAGAATCCACTGAACAGATTTCGGGCTCATCCCACCAACTTTGGCCACTTCTGCAGTCGTTAATCTGGGATCCATTTCGATGCTCCTCTTGACAACCCTTTTTGTCCTCTCTGATGGACCAGTACGACCCGGACGCTGCTCAGTTGTTTCCTTGCCATGTTTCCTGAACTGCATGATGACTCTGTTGATTTTTGAAAGTGGGATTCCCAAATTCTGCAAAATATGCTGCTGACTTATTCCACCATCTGCTTGACCAACTATTCTTCCTCTAACAAAATCTGACAATTCGAGAGAACCTTGAGTTCTAGGCATGTTGTAGCACATGATAATTAGTGTGTGGACCATTTTCATTTATATAGTGCTCTGTGAACACAAATTAGTTAGCATAAATCAGTTAAATGACAAAAAATTAAGTGTCTATTTACTTGTGACCACTCAGTGTACATGCCATATTATTCAGAATAACTATTACTCAACCCCCAGGGTTTCTTCCTTTGCCCATCTAAGCATTTGCTTGGTTTTTTCATGTGTGATAGTCTTTTATACCCCACTCAACTGCCTTTGGTGATATTTATCTTGTGATACTCACTCTCTACCTATGTCAATGCACCCTCTATCCTGGTACTGTATATAAGCACCTCATTCAGATAATATTATCAGTTTTTCAAGACTGACCCATTCCTTAATCTCTAACATTGGCTCTTAGCAGGGAGGAAGAGTGGGAGAATGTGAAAGGAGGTAAGTATTATTGGAAATACATTTTTAATTTAAGAAAATGTTAACTTCCAAAACATACTTACTTTCTCTTACACTACAGCTAGAATCCCACATTGATAAGGTGGAGGGGCTGGTGAAAGCATTATCCATAGAGAAAGCATCTGCACAGATCATGAGTGTGCCAATAGAAGATTGGCACCCTGGTGGGGGAACCACATTATATCCAGAACAGGCATGCTCTTCACCCTGAATTTAATTAATGTACTGTGGGTGGAATTTTACATGATTTATCATGTTTATAGGCCAGGCCCAAACAAGATAGCTAAGGTTCCACTACTCAGAGTTGGAATTAAAAGGCAATGGTCCCAATATCCCAAGTTGTTGGCTAGGGAAACTGGACCGCAAACTACATATATATATATATATATACTTATGAGTGGATTCCAGCCTGTAGCCATAGAGTGAGGCGCTATGAGCCACCGGAATCACAATGAGAAAGTAATCAAAACTGAAGTGGATAAACCTTCTCCTCAACCTGAAGAAGTTCAAAAGTCAACATTCCAGACTTGGAATGAAGGGATCATGTATGCCTTACTCAACCTGTGGAAACAACTCAACTGGTTTGGAATTATAAATGCTCATCCTCATTCCCCAACCATGTAGGCAAGGTAAATTCCACTTGCTTTCAGAATTATGGGTAGGATGTGGAACAAAGTGTACTCAACCAAAGACCCAGATGGGATTACACTGCATTCAGAATTATGAAGAGACAGGGGATCTTCTTCCATGAACAATGTACTAAACCAATACTGATCTAAAAGAAGGACCACACTCAACTCAACTGGATAGCCAAGTGTCAAATTTGAACCCGTATTATGAGTGGGCTCCTGCATAGGCTCGTGCCAATCCCACCAACATCTAGGAAAAAATATCCAGGGACCCAACTTTGCCCTGTTCTTCAAGAGCGGAGGAATTCACTCTAACACACTGGAGGAAAAGCCTCTATCCACTATCTCAGTGACTGAACTCCCTAACTCCACTAGTAGAATTGTGGGGGGGGGGGGGTAATGTGCATTGGGGAGTCCTGAGGAACAATTTTCTAGAAACAGTGCATTAGGTGAACTAAGTTCCCTAAATTGATGGAAGCAAACCAACCCTGATTTATTCAATCCAAAGATCAACAGGGACAGACAGGATGCTTTATTCATGATAGTCTATGAGTGGTGGTCCAGCATAGTACAGTAATACCACCCAGTCAGCCTCTAGGTGGTCTTATGGAACACCTCATTTCTACAGAGCCTGTTGCAACCTGTATAAAATATAGTGAATTATTGGTTGGTAGTGCAAAATTGACATGATAAAAAGCACGCCTGTTAAGGCAACACTTGCCACAGCATGGGATCCTGTGAAAATGAGGTAAGGGACCCTGAAAGGTAGCAATGAAAAAAGCAGAAATGGTTACGATAGCTACAGGGAGTTAGGCAAAAAACCCCAGATGAAGATACAGCCAGATCATGCAAATAATGTGAGATAAAAGTATTGGGGGAGGTCCACATACCAGTCTGCACAAAGTCCTCCAGCAGCCAATTCAACTGGGCTGCTAAGGACATAGAAATGTGACAAACCTGATTAGACATGACTAGTTGAAGATTCCTTGACTTTAAAGAGAGCCCAGAATAGAAAGTCATTGTCTAGCATCTCTAAAGGCATTAGTGTGGGCAACAAAACCTTCAAGACTCTCACTGAATATGATCATGATCAAAATCTAACCAGATAGAAATGAGAAATAGCGATTAAATGAATTAGGGAAAAGGATTTATCCCTTTCCCTGTCTAACAGTGTCTTTGGTAAGAAGAACCTATCTGAGGACACAGAGAGAATAAGAAAGCAGTCTGTGGACAAACAGCACAAATCACTCCAACCAGTGAAGTCTGCAGGTCAGCAGCCACGAAAAATAAACCTTCAGGTAAAGGGGATACAGGGCATATAAGAGTCAGCTCACAAACAGGTGTTTAGAAATAGCATTTAATGTAACCTTAATAAGCCAGTTAGGTAACTGGAATGGACATTTGAGATCAAAGAATTAATGAGACTTGAGGAATTCAGAGAGCACTGAGGACTCAAAGAATATTCAATTGTGAGAATTGAATGGTAGTCGCTAAGACCACCTTAAACAGGACTGTTGTGGAAGATGCAAAACCCCTGCCAAATAGCCAGGTAAAAAAACAACAACAAAAAAAACGAGTTATGGTTGGCACTTCTGATTGAAGTGGGTTCAACCTCCTCTCAATTTGCATGCCAATATGCATGTCATTTCCATTGATAAGTGTTCACATTGGGATTAAGCAAAAACTGAGACAGATACATAGCAAACTTAGAAATTAAACCCAGATGCCATATGAAAGACTGCATAACCCCTATGCCTGAAGCTTGAGCTTCTGGACAGCTGGGTGTACCATGTCAGATCATGGCTGGCTCCATAGAAATGGCCAAAGGAGAAGTGGAAGAGGAGAACACTCTGGAGGGTATCACAGAAGCAGAAACCAGGGTGTAGCTGGTCCTATCAACAGTTTAGTACCTTTGGTAACATATAAATTGGAGGAAAGGCCTAGAGTTGTAATCCTGTCCTGTCTTGACTGAATGCATCCATTGCCAAAGCCTGAAGGTGAGGTACTGGAGACCAAATTGCCAGTAGTTGGGTGATCCAAACGAGAGGCAAATCCACCAATCCAACAGAACTTCGTGATGCAGCATCTATTCTGTCAGGAAAATTTGTTTGAATTGAGACAACTGACCTGCTACTGCAGGCATCACCCGTGAAACGTGGCAAGCTAGTAGGGTAATATGACAGGAATAGTCCCGAGAAAGGAGGTCCAAGATTCAAAAACAAGGAGCCATGGACCAAGTGCCTCCTTGATAAGAAACACGAGACACCACCATGGAACTGTCAGAGTGAAGCTTGAAAATTTTCCCCTTAATAAGCCCAGACTATGAGGCATTGCCTTTTGAATAACAAGAAGGACTAAAACATTATGTAGGGAAGCCTCGTCATCCATGCATAGACCCTGGAATTCTTGACTGTTAGTATATGCACCCCATCCCTGAAGCAAGACAATCATCAAGAAATGGAACAATGGACAAAATGGTGGTACAGAAACCCATATCTTAGTAGTAGCCCAACTTCATAACTGCTAGAGATCGAAGAATGATCCTGACTAAGAAAATTGGGGAATCCAGTGAATTGATGTTTATGGTCCCTACGTCACATAAAGACCAATAAAAGGATCTCTTGTACTCTTGTCCCAAAGGCATGAGGGATTTGAGTGATGCCCACATTCCCAGAAGAGAAAGAACCATGCATACAGTGGGAGAAGGAGAGGTGAGTAAAATTCAGGCTTCTTATTCCATAGCATTGAGCCAGATGGGAGTTAGCTGAGCCTGACTGAAAGATGAGATGAAAAATAAAAAAATACCCAGACTGATGACATATTGAATTGGAGCAAGAATAGATGTCTCAGCCCTGAGAATGAAGTCTAAACAGGATGTTCTGACAATTGATGAGATGTTGCTAGCAGTAACCAGTCATCTTTGGAGTGGCATGTGCACAATGGAAGGGAATGGAGATGAGGAGAAAAACTCATATGATACAGCAGAACCCAGAAGCTGATGTTAGTCCAAATGTAAAAACCCTGAAATGCAGTACATGACTGTTGTGCAAAAAAAAAAATAACCCTGATAGTGGTGGGACACCACCACAATATCAATGTGCAGATAGGAGCTGATTATAATGAACTTGGACATCCACAATCTAGTAAAAAAAAACGTCAACTATGATTGAGGATGGAGTAACTTGTGAAAATTGGAGAATCTAGGCATTGATACAGACAAGAAAGATCGATGACTGGACTATTCAACCTCCTGTCTTTTGAAGCCCAATAACCAACTGGAATTATACCTCAAAAGAACTGGCATGATTCTCTCACTATCCCAGACCAACCAAACTCTGACAGCCCTAGAACTAAGTTCCAAATCCTGAGGATCTGCAGGTGGAGGAGTGGATAACAGTGGTGAAGGTATGAACTGAATGACTAATCCTGACTCAAGAATCGGTAGTGCTTCTGGATCCATAGTTAAGATTACCATATGTCCATAAGTTCTCAGCACCGAGCCCCCACAGACCCTGAAGGCATACAATAATCATCGACGTCTCTGGTGGCAATCATACTGAGCAGCGGAACCCTTGGATATAGACAGAATATATTCTAAGTACCAGTGTACCTAGGGCTGATATCGGGGGTTGGGACCCACAAATAGGGGTAGAACTATGACCCTCTATAGGGGTCGATGAAAACTAAGATGACAAGGCAACAGGGATAAATGTAGAAGTCTACAATTGAACCAATGTGCATGCTAATAATGGTTCCAGCTCTTCTCAATGAAGTGAAAGAAAAAAAAAATTGAATTTTGGAGTTGTAAGTCCATAGACTTACTGTGTCCCATTAGGGGACATAGATTCACTCAGTCTAACTACAAACTCCCACTTAGAACCAAGAAATTCGAGGAGCATAAGTGTTATTTGAGAGTTGGAAAATGACTCCACCTCGCAGTGGTAGGCTAAAATCATGAAGTTCCGACAATGTGTCGGATAAGGCATAACTTTCCCTTGACGTAACTGAGAAGTAAACTTCCCTACATGAACCACAATATATGTGGATGGAGAGAAAACTCAAAATTCACTCCCAGACTTTTCAGTCATCAAGTAAGGAGCAGGCTCAAAAGCAACTGGGGAAAGACCCAAAACATCACACTCTTGATATACCATGTGAAGAAAACATGTTTCAACAGTATACTGGTCTGTCTTCTTCATACCTGAAAAGTAAATCATTTCATTATGCTTATGAATTGTTTTTTGTGAACTCATTATTATATTAGCATATTGTGCTTCTTTAATCAACTATTTATAGTTTAGTTAGAAAGCTAGATAAATGATAGTAGTTTTGGGCATATTCTATTCTGGTGTTCAATATATTTTCTTTGTATTCTTAAATGAATATCTGAAAGCTACATGAATTTTTGTTGACAACCAAACCAGTGTAATGATAAAAAAAAGGCTTACTAAACCATACACCCAACCACAAGACAACTAAAGAGAAAAAGTGCTATCTTTCTTGGTTTTCTTATACATTTTTATATATTTCTTAACAAATTAAATAAAATGTAAAAATTAGAAACTTCTTATGTCAGATAACAAAACTTAATGATAAGTGTGATTAATATACACAAAAACATAGTGGTTGCAAACAGTTTACATATATCACACACATCTCCTATAGTAATAAATGTGAGTAATGTGTTGCAATAAATAGTGGCTACAAACAGTTTATGTATATCACACGCATCTCCTACAGTAATAGGTGCAGGTTATATCCTGCAATACATACTGGCTATAGACACTTATGTATATCACATACATCTCTTACAGTAATAAGTACGAGTAATATCCTGCAATACATATGTGGCTACAGACAGTTTATTTATATCACACACATCTCCTATAGTGATAGATGTGATTAGCTGTTTTGCAGAATGGCTGTGTAAAATACATGATCCTGTCTGAGGTAGGATACGTGTGCAACAATACATAATGTAACTCTGTGCTTTCTTAACATATCCTCTCAAAACCAAGTAAGATTTTGCTAAAGCTTTTAAGTATCTTGTACACAAAGAATGACATTATTTTAATTAAGTCTAACAAAAATATATTATTTATCTATTGTATTAGGCCATCAAGAAATTAATGTGGCATTTTTGAACACTTTCATTAACTATCCCCCCAAAAAAGGCACATCACGTATAATAGTTAAACAAACTGCCTAAATGTCACGTTAGTGTAGCCTATATAATGTGTAAAGTTTAGTACACTCTAATCCCTTATAGTGATGGCACACAACAAGACACACATTCGGCATGTAATGCTGTTTGAATACAAGAAGGGAAACAACGCCTCTGTAGCCATAAAAAATATCAAAGCAATTTGTGGAAATGTTTTGAACATTCATAAGTGTCAACGATGGTTCAGTATATTTCGTTCAGGTAACTTTAGCCTTAAAAACTGTGATGGCAGGGGCCGACATGTTGGAATTGATACTGAAGTTCTGACGATGCTTGTTGAAGCTAACCTAAGGCAACACAATCGTGAAATGGCCCTGAAATTGCATGCTTCATAAAACAATACATAAACATCTAAGGAATATGGGAAAATT